>NW_025728805.1:0-145421 GCF_021461385.2 Schistocerca piceifrons | reverse complement strand
ATTATGCCATTTGTATTAAATTCGGATGCAATTTCTGTGTTTCATCGTCAATAAGAAGGTCCAAGGGATACAGTAAACCTGAAGTGAAGCATCGGAATCTAAAACTGGACTCACAGGAGATGTCCAAATCATAGAAACTTAGAGTGTCAGCCGTCTTGTACTTAAGTCGGCATTGTGCCTGTTGTATTAAATTCGGAATGCAATTTCAGTGTTTCATCGTCAATAAGAAGGTCCAAGGGATACAGTAAACCTGTAGTGAAGCATCGGAATCTAAAACTGGACTCACAGGAGAGGTTCAAATCATAGAAAGTGAGAGTGTCAGTCCTGTTGTACTTAAGACGGCATTGTGCCTTTTGTATTAAATTCGGGTGCAATTTCTGTGTTTCATCGTCTATAAGAAGGTCCAAGGGATACAGTAAACCTGAAGTGAAGCATCGGAATGCAAAACTGGACTCACAGGAGATATTCAAGTCATAGAAAGTTAGAGTGTCACTCCTCTTGTACTTAAGTCGGTATTGTGCCTTTTGTATTAAATTCGGATGCAATTTCTGTGTTTCATTGTCAATAAGAAGGTCCAAGGGATAGAGTATAACTTAAGGAAAGCATCAGAATCTAAAACTGGACCCACAGGAGAGGATCAAATCATAGAATGTGAGAGTGTCAGTCCTATTGTAATGAAGTCGGCGTTATGTCATTTGTATTAAAGTCGGATGCAATTTCTGTGTTTCATCGTCAATTAGAAGGTGCAAGGTATACAGTAAACCTGAAGTGTAGCATCGGAATCTAAAACTGGTCACAGGAGAGGTTACAAATCACGGAGAGTGAGAGTGTCAGTCCTCTTGTACTTAAGTCGCCATTGTGCCTTTTGTATTAAATTCGGATGCAATTTCTGTGTTTCAACGTCAATAAGATGGTCCAAGGTATACTGTAAACCTGAAGTGAAGCATCGGAATCTAATACTGGTCTCACAGGAGAAGTTCAAATCATGGAAAGTGAGAGTGTCAGTCCTCTTGTACCTAAGTCGCCATTGTGCCTTTTGTATTAAATTCGGATGCAATTTCTGTGTTTCATCGCCAATACGAAGGTCCAAGGGATACAGTAAACCTGGAGTGAAGCATCGGAATCTAAAACTGGACTCACAGGAGAGGTTCAAATCATAGAAAGTGAGAGTGTCAGTCCTCTTGTACTTAAGTCGCCATTGTGCCTTTTGTATTGAATTCGGATGCAATTTCTGTGTTTCATCGTCAATAAGAAGGTCCAAGGGATACAGTAAACCTGAAGTGAAGCATCGGAATGTAAAACTGGACTCACAGGAGATGTCCAAATCATAGAAACTTAGAGTGTCAGCCCTCTTGTACTTAAGTCGGCATTGTGCCTTTTGTATTAAATTCGGATGCAATTTCTGTGTTTCATCGTCAATAAGAAGATCCAAGGTATACAGTAAACCTGAAGTGAAGCATCGGAATCTAAAACTGGTCTCACAGGAGAAGTTCAAATCATGGAAAGTGAGAGTGTCAGTCCTCTTGTACCTAAGTCGCCATTGTGCCTTTTGTATTAAATTCGGATGCACTTTCTGTGTTTCATCGTCAATAAGAAGGTCCAAGGGATACAGTAAACCTGAAGTGAAGCATCGGAATCTAAAACTGGACTCACAGGAGACGTTTATATCATAGAAAGTTAGAGTGTCAGTCCACTTGTACTTAAGTCGGCATTGTGCCTTTGGAATTTAATTCCGATGCAATTTCTGTGTTCCATCGTCAATAAGAAGGTGCAAGGTATACAGTAAACATGAAGTGAAGCATCGGAATCTAAAACTGGACTCACAGGAGAGGTTTAAATCATAGAAAGTGAGAGTGTCAGTCCTCTTGTACTTAAGTCGGCATTGCGCAATTTGTATTAAATCGGATGCAATTTCTGTGTTTCATCGTCAAAAAGAAGGTCCAAGGGATACAGTAAACCTGAAGTGAGGCATCGGAATGTAAAACTGGACTCACAGGAGTAGTTCAAATCGTAGAAAGTGAGAATGTCAGTCCTCTTGTACTTAAGTCGGCATTGTGCCTTTTGAATTTTATTCCGATGCAATTTCTGTGTTTCATCATCAATAAGAAGGTGCAAGGTATACAGCAAACCTGAAGTGAAGCTTCGGAATCTGCAACTGGACTCACAGGAGAGGTTCAAATCATGGAAAGTGAGAGTGTCAGTCCTCTTGTACTTAAGTCGCCATTGTGCCTTTTGTATTAAATTCGGATGCAATTTCTGTGTTTCAACGTCAATAAGAAGGTCCAAGGTATACAGTAAACCTGAAGTGAAGCATCGGAATCTAAAACTGGTCTCACAGGAGAAGTTCAAATCATGGAAAGTGAGAGTGTCAGTCGTCTTGTACCTAAGTCGCCATTGTGCCTTTTGTATTAAATTCGGATGCAATTTCTGTGTTTCATCGCCAATAAGAAGGTCCAAGGGATACAGTAAACCTGAAGTGAAGCATCGGAATCTAAAACTGGACTCACAGGAGAGGTTCCAATCATAGAATGTGAGAGTGTCAGTCCTCTTACAAAGAAGTCGGCATTATGCCATTTGTATTAAATTCGGATGCAATTTCTGTGTTTCATCGTCAATAAGAAGGTCCAAGGGATACAGTAAACCTGAAGTGAAGCATCGGAATCTAAAACTGGACTCACAGGAGATGTCCAAATCATAGAAACTTAGAGTGTCAGCCCTCTTGTACTTAAGTCGGCATTGTGCCTTTTGTATTAAATTCGGATGCAATTTCAGTGTTTCATCGTCAATAAGAAGGTCCAAGGGATACAGTAAACCTGTAGTGAAGCATCGGAATCTAGAACTGGACTCACAGGAGAGGTTCAAATCATAGAAAGTGAGAGTGTCAGTCCTGTTGTACTTAAGACGGCATTGTGCAATTTGTATTAAATTCGGATGCAATTTCTGTGTTTCATCGTCTATAAGAAGGTCCAAGGGATACAGTAAACCTGAAGTGAAGCATCGGAATGCAAAACTGGACTCACAGGAGATATTCAAATCATAGAAACTTAGAGTGTCACTCCTCTTGTACTTAAGTCGGTATTGTGCCTTTTGTATTAAATTCGGATGCAATTTCTGTGTTTCATTGTCAATAAGAAGGTCCAAGGGATAGAGTATACCTTAAGGAAAGCATCAGAATCTAAAACTGGACCCACAGGAGAGGATCAAATCATAGAATGTGAGAGTGTCAGTCCTCTTGTAATGAAGTCGGCATTATGTCATTTGTATTAAAGTCGGATGCAATTTCTGTGTTTCATCGTCAATAAGAAGGTGCAAGGTATACAGTAAACCTGAAGTGTAGCATTGGAATCTAAAACTGGTCTCACAGGAGAGGTTCAAATCATGGAGAGTGAGAGTGTCAGTCCTCTTGTACTTAAGTCGCCATTGTGCCTTTTGTATTAAATTCGGATGCAATTTCTGTGTTTCAACGTCAATAAGAAGGTCCAAGGTATACAGTAAACCTGAAGTGAAGCATCGGAATCTAAAACTGGTCTCACAGGAGAAGTTCAAATCATGGAAAGTGAGAGTGTCAGTCCTCTTGTACCTAAGTCGCCATTGTGCCTTTTGTATTAAATTCGGATGCAATTTCTGTGTTTCATCGCCAATAAGAAGGTCCAAGGGATACAGTAAACCTGAAGTGAAGCATCGGAATCTAAAACTGGACTCACAGGAGAGGTTCAAATCATAGAATGTGAGAGTGTCAGTCCTCTTGTAATGAAGTCGGCATAATGCCATTTGTATTAAATTCGGATGCAATTTCTGTGTTTCATCGTCAATACGAAGGTCCAAGGGATACAGTAAACCTGAAGTGAAGCATCGGAATCTAAAACTGGACTCACAGGAGATGTCCAAATCATAGAAACTTAGAGTGTCAGCCCTCTTGTACTTAAGTCGGCATTGTGCCTTTTGTATTAAATTCGGATGCAATTTCAGTGTTTCATCGTCAATACGAAGGTCCAAGGGATACAGTAAACCTGAAGTGAAGCATCGGAATCTAAAACTGGACTCACAGGAGATGTCCAAATCATAGAAACTTAGAGTGTCAGCCCTCTTGTACTTAAGTCGGCATTGTGCCTTTTGTATTAAATTCGGATGCAATTTCTGTGTTTCATTGTCAGTAAGAAGGTCCAAGGGATAGAGTATACCTTAAGGAAAGCATCAGAATCTAAAACTGGACCCACAGGAGAGGATCAAATCATAGAATGTGAGAGTGTCAGTCCTCTTGTAATGAAGTCGGCATTATGTCATTTGTAATAAAGTCGGATGCAATTTCTGTGTTTCATCGACCATAAGAAGGTGCAAGGTATACAGTAAACTTGAAGTGTAGCATCGGAATCTAAAACTGGTCTCACAGGAGAGGTTCAAATCATGGAAAGTGAGAGTGTCAGTCCTCTTGTACCTAAGTCGCCATTGTGCCTTTTGTATTAAATTCGGATGCAATTTCTGTGTTTCATCGCCAATAAGAAGGTCCAAGGGATACAGTAAACCTGAAGTGAAGCATCGGAATCTAAAACTGGACTCACAGGAGAGGTTCAAATCATAGAATGTGAGAGTGTCAGTCCTCTTGTAATGAAGTCGGCATAATGCCATTTGTATTAAATTCGGATGCAATTTCTGTGTTTCATCGTCAATACGAAGGTCCAAGGGATACAGTAAACCTGAAGTGAAGCATCGGAATCTAAAACTGGACTCACAGGAGATGTCCAAATCATAGAAACTTAGAGTGTCAGCCCTCTTGTACTTAAGTCGGCATTGTGCCTTTTGTATTAAATTCGGATGCAATTTCAGTGTTTCATCGTCAATACGAAGGTCCAAGGGATACAGTAAACCTGAAGTGAAGCATCGGAATCTAAAACTGGACTCACAGGAGATGTCCAAATCATAGAAACTTAGAGTGTCAGCCCTCTTGTACTTAAGTCGGCATTGTGCCTTTTGTATTAAATTCGGATGCAATTTCTGTGTTTCATTGTCAGTAAGAAGGTCCAAGGGATAGAGTATACCTTAAGGAAAGCATCAGAATCTAAAACTGGACCCACAGGAGAGGATCAAATCATAGAATGTGAGAGTGTCAGTCCTCTTGTAATGAAGTCGGCATTATGTCATTTGTAATAAAGTCGGATGCAATTTCTGTGTTTCATCGACAATAAGAAGGTGCAAGGTATACAGTAAACTTGAAGTGTAGCATCGGAATCTAAAACTGGTCTCACAGGAGAGGTTCAAATCATGGAGAGTGGGAGTGTCAGTCCTCTTGTACTTAAGTCGCCATTGTGCCTTTTGTATTAAATTCGGATGCAATTTCTGTGTTTCATCGTCAATAAGAAGGTCCAAGGGATACAGTAAACCTGAAGTGAAGCATCGGAATGTAAAACCGGACTCACAGGAGATGTCCAAATCATAGAAACTTAGAGTGTCAGCCCTCTTTTACTTAAGTCGGCATTGTGCCTTTTGTATTAAATTCGGATGCACTTTCTGTGTTTCATCGTCAATAAGAAGGTCCAAGGGATACAGTAAACCTGAAGTGAAGCATCGGAATCTAAAACTGGACTCACAGGAGAGGTTTATATCATAGAAAGTTAGAGTGTCAGTCCTCTAGTACTTAATTCGGCATTGTGCCTTTTGAATTTAATTCCGATGCAATTTCTGTGTTCCATCGTCAATAAGAAGGTGCAAGGTATACAGTAAACATGAAGTGAAGAATCGGAATCGAAAACTGGACTCACAGGAGAGGTTCAAATCATAAAGAGTGAGAGTGTCAGTCCTCTTGTACTTAAGTCGGCATTGTGCAATTTTTATTAAATCGGATGCAATTTCTGTGTTTCATTGTCAATAAGAAGGTCCAAGGAATACAGTAAACCTGTAGTGAAGCATCGGAATCTAAAACTGGACTCACAGGAGAGGTTCAAGTTATAGAAACTGAGAGTGTCAGTCCTCTTGTAACTAAGTGGCATTATGCCATTTGTATATACTTCGGATTCAATTTCTGTGTTTCATCGTCAATAAGAAGGTCCAAGGGATACAGTAAACCTGAAGTGAATATCGGAATGTAAAACTGGACTCACAGGAGTGGTTCAAATCGTAGAAAGTGAGAATGTCAGTCCTCTTGTATTTAAGTCGGCATTGTGCCTTTTGAATTTTATTCCGATGCAATTTCTGTGTTTCATCGTCAATAAGAAGGTGCAAGGTATACAGTAAACCTGAAGTGAAGCTTCGGAATCTACAACTGGACTCACAGGAGAGGTTCATATCATGGAAAGTGAGAGTGTCAGTCCTCTTGTGCTTAAGTCGCCATTGTGCCTTTTGTATTAAATTCGGATGCAATTTCTGTGTTTCATCGTCAATAAGAAGGTCCAAGGTATACAGTAACCCTGAAGTGAAGCATCGGAATCTAAAACTGGTCTCACAGGAGAAGTTCAAATCATGGAAAGTGAGAGTGTCAGTCCTCTTGTACCAAAGTCGCCATTGTGCCTTTTGTATTACATTCGGATGCAATTTCTGTGTTTCATCGTCAATAAGAAGATCCAAGGTATACAGTAAACCTGAAGTGAAGCATCGGAATCTAAAACTGGTCTCACAGGAGAAGTTCAAATCATGGAAAGTGAGAGTGTCAGTCCTCTTGTACCTAAGTCGCCATTGTGCCTTTCGTATTAAATTCGGATGCACTTTCTGTGTTTCATCGTCAATAAGAAGGTCCAAGGGATACAGTAAACCTGAAGTGAAGCATCGGAATCTAAAACTGGACTCACAGGAGAGGTTTATATCATAGAAAGTTAGAGTGTCAGTCCTCTAGTACTTAATTCGGCATTGTGCCTTTTGAATTTTATTCCGATGCAATTTCTGTGTTCCATCGTGAATAAGAAGTTGCAAGGTATACAGTAAACATGAAGTGAAGAATCGGAATCTAAAACTGGACTCACAGGAGAGGTTCAAATCATAAAGGGTGAGAGTGTCAGTCCTCTTGTACTTAAGTCGGCATTGTGCAATTTTTATTAAATCGGATGCAATTTCTGTGTTTCATTGTCAATAAGAAGGTCCAAGGAATACAGTAAACCAGTAGTGAAGCATCGGAATCTAAAACTGGACTCACAGGAGAGGTTCAAGTTATAGAAACTGAGAGTGTCAGTCCTCTTGTAACTAAGTCGGCATTATGCCATTTGTATATACTTCGGATTCAATTTCTGTGTTTCATCGTCAATAATAAGGTCCAAGGGATACAGTAAACCTGAAGTGAATATCGGAATGTAAAACTGGACTCACAGGAGTAGTTCAAATCGTAGAAAGTGAGAATGTCAGTCCTCTTGTACTTAAGTCGGCATTGTGCCTTTTGAATTTTATTCCGATGCAATTTCTGTGTTTCATCATCAATAAGAAGGTGCAAGGTATACAGCAAACCTGAAGTGAAGCTTCGGAATCTGCAACTGGACTCACAGGAGAGGTTCAAATCATGGAAAGTGAGAGTGTCAGTCCTCTTGTACTTAAGTCGCCATTGTGCCTTTTGTATTAAATTCGGATGCAATTTCTGTGTTTCAACGTCAATAAGAAGGTCCAAGGTATACAGTAAACCTAAAGTGAAGCATCGGAATCTAAAACTGGTCTCACAGGAGAAGTTCAAATCATGGAAAGTGAGAGTGTCAGTCGTCTTGTACCTAAGTCGCCATTGTGCCTTTTGTATTAAATTCGGATGCAATTTCTGTGTTTCATCGCCAATAAGAAGGTCCAAGGGATACAGTAAACCTGAAGTGAAGCATCGGAATCTAAAACTGGACTCACAGGAGAGGTTCCAATCATAGAATGTGAGAGTGTCAGTCCTCTTACAAAGAAGTCGGCATTATGCCATTTGTATTAAATTCGGATGCAATTTCTGTGTTTCATCGTCAATAAGAAGGTCCAAGGGATACAGTAAACCTGAAGTGAAGCATCGGAATCTAAAACTGGACTCACAGGAGATGTCCAAATCATAGAAACTTAGAGTGTCAGCCCTCTTGTACTTAAGTCGGCATTGTGCCTTTTGTATTAAATTCGGATGCAATTTCAGTGTTTCATCGTCAATAAGAAGGTCCAAGGGATACAGTAAACCTGTAGTGAAGCATCGGAATCTAGAACTGGACTCACAGGAGAGGTTCAAATCATAGAAAGTGAGAGTGTCAGTCCTGTTGTACTTAAGACGGCATTGTGCAATTTGTATTAAATTCGGATGCAATTTCTGTGTTTCATCGTCTATAAGAAGGTCCAAGGGATACAGTAAACCTGAAGTGAAGCATCGGAATGCAAAACTGGACTCACAGGAGATATTCAAATCATAGAAACTTAGAGTGTCACTCCTCTTGTACTTAAGTCGGTATTGTGCCTTTTGTATTAAATTCGGATGCAATTTCTGTGTTTCATTGTCAATAAGAAGGTCCAAGGGATAGAGTATACCTTAAGGAAAGCATCAGAATCTAAAACTGGACCCACAGGAGAGGATCAAATCATAGAATGTGAGAGTGTCAGTCCTCTTGTAATGAAGTCGGCATTATGTCATTTGTATTAAAGTCGGATGCAATTTCTGTGTTTCATCGTCAATAAGAAGGTGCAAGGTATACAGTAAACCTGAAGTGTAGCATTGGAATCTAAAACTGGTCTCACAGGAGAGGTTCAAATCATGGAGAGTGAGAGTGTCAGTCCTCTTGTACTTAAGTCGCCATTGTGCCTTTTGTATTAAATTCGGATGCAATTTCTGTGTTTCAACGTCAATAAGAAGGTCCAAGGTATACAGTAAACCTGAAGTGAAGCATCGGAATCTAAAACTGGTCTCACAGGAGAAGTTCAAATCATGGAAAGTGAGAGTGTCAGTCCTCTTGTACCTAAGTCGCCATTGTGCCTTTTGTATTAAATTCGGATGCAATTTCTGTGTTTCATCGCCAATAAGAAGGTCCAAGGGATACAGTAAACCTGAAGTGAAGCATCGGAATCTAAAACTGGACTCACAGGAGAGGTTCAAATCATAGAATGTGAGAGTGTCAGTCCTCTTGTAATGAAGTCGGCATAATGCCATTTGTATTAAATTCGGATGCAATTTCTGTGTTTCATCGTCAATACGAAGGTCCAAGGGATACAGTAAACCTGAAGTGAAGCATCGGAATCTAAAACTGGACTCACAGGAGATGTCCAAATCATAGAAACTTAGAGTGTCAGCCCTCTTGTACTTAAGTCGGCATTGTGCCTTTTGTATTAAATTCGGATGCAATTTCAGTGTTTCATCGTCAATACGAAGGTCCAAGGGATACAGTAAACCTGAAGTGAAGCATCGGAATCTAAAACTGGACTCACAGGCGATGTCCAAATCATAGAAACTTAGAGTGTCAGCCCTCTCGTACTTAAGTCGGCATTGTGCCTTTTGTATTAAATTCGGATGCAATTTCTGTGTTTCATTGTCAGTAAGAAGGTCCAAGGGATAGAGTATACCTTAAGGAAAGCATCAGAATCTAAAACTGGACCCACAGGAGAGGATCAAATCATAGAATGTGAGAGTGTCAGTCCTCTTGTAATGAAGTCGGCATTATGTCATTTGTAATAAAGTCGGATGCAATTTCTGTGTTTCATCGTCAATAAGAAGGTGCAAGGTATACAGTAAACTTGAAGTGTAGCATCGGAATCTAAAACTGGTCTCACAGGAGAGGTTCAAATCATGGAGAGTGGGAGTGTCAGTCCTCTTGTACTTAAGTCGCCATTGTGCCTTTTGTATTAAATTCGGATGCAATTTCTGTGTTTCATCGTCAATAAGAAGGTCCAAGGGATACAGTAAACCTGAAGTGAAGCATCGGAATGTAAAACC
The DNA here is from genome assembly GCF_021461385.2 of Schistocerca piceifrons. Taxonomy (NCBI): domain Eukaryota; kingdom Metazoa; phylum Arthropoda; class Insecta; order Orthoptera; family Acrididae; genus Schistocerca; species Schistocerca piceifrons. The sequence continues at coordinate 135,574 of NW_025728805.1, read as the reverse complement.
GGACTCACAGGAGATGTCCAAATCATAGAAACTTAGAGTGTCAGCCCTCTTTTACTTAAGTCGGCATTGTGCCTTTTGTATTAAATTCGGATGCACTTTCTGTGTTTCATCGTCAATAAGAAGGTCCAAGGGATACAGTAAACCTGAAGTGAAGCATCGGAATCTAAAACTGGACTCACAGGAGAGGTTTATATCATAGAAAGTTAGAGTGTCAGTCCTCTAGTACTTAATTCGGCATTGTGCATTTTGAATTTAATTCCGATGCAATTTCTGTGTTCCATCGTCAATAAGAAGGTGCAAGGTATACAGTAAACATGAAGTGAAGAATCGGAATCGAAAACTGGACTCACAGGAGAGGTTCAAATCATAAAGAGTGAGAGTGTCAGTCCTCTTGTACTTAAGTCGGCATTGTGCAATTTTTATTAAATCGGATGCAATTTCTGTGTTTCATTGTCAATAAGAAGGTCCAAGGAATACAGTAAACCTGTAGTGAAGCATCGGAATCTAAAACTGGACTCACAGGAGAGGTTCAAGTTATAGAAACTGAGAGTGTCAGTCCTCTTGTAACTAAGTGGCATTATGCCATTTGTATATACTTCGGATTCAATTTCTGTGTTTCATCGTCAATAAGAAGGTCCAAGGGATACAGTAAACCTGAAGTGAATATCGGAATGTAAAACTGGACTCACAGGAGTGGTTCAAATCGTAGAAAGTGAGAATGTCAGTCCTCTTGTATTTAAGTCGGCATTGTGCCTTTTGAATTTTATTCCGATGCAATTTCTGTGTTTCATCGTCAATAAGAAGGTGCAAGGTATACAGTAAACCTGAAGTGAAGCTTCGGAATCTACAACTGGACTCACAGGAGAGGTTCATATCATGGAAAGTGAGAGTGTCAGTCCTCTTGTGCTTAAGTCGCCATTGTGCCTTTTGTATTAAATTCGGATGCAATTTCTGTGTTTCATCGTCAATAAGAAGGTCCAAGGTATACAGTAACCCTGAAGTGAAGCATCGGAATCTAAAACTGGTCTCACAGGAGAAGTTCAAATCATGGAAAGTGAGAGTGTCAGTCCTCTTGTACCAAAGTCGCCATTGTGCCTTTTGTATTACATTCGGATGCAATTTCTGTGTTTCATCGTCAATAAGAAGATCCAAGGTATACAGTAAACCTGAAGTGAAGCATCGGAATCTAAAACTGGTCTCACAGGAGAAGTTCAAATCATGGAAAGTGAGAGTGTCAGTCCTCTTGTACCTAAGTCGCCATTGTGCCTTTCGTATTAAATTCGGATGCACTTTCTGTGTTTCATCGTCAATAAGAAGGTCCAAGGGATACAGTAAACCTGAAGTGAAGCATCGGAATCTAAAACTGGACTCACAGGAGAGGTTTATATCATAGAAAGTTAGAGTGTCAGTCCTCTAGTACTTAATTCGGCATTGTGCCTTTTGAATTTAATTCCGATGCAATTTCTGTGTTCCATCGTGAATAAGAAGTTGCAAGGTATACAGTAAACATGAAGTGAAGAATCGGAATCGAAAACTGGACTCACAGGAGAGGTTCAAATCATAAAGAGTGAGAGTGTCAGTCCTCTTGTACTTAAGTCGGCATTGTGCAATTTTTATTAAATCGGATGCAATTTCTGTGTTTCATTGTCAATAAGAAGGTCCAAGGAATACAGTAAACCTGTAGTGAAGCATCGGAATCTAAAACTGGACTCACAGGAGAGGTTCAAGTTATAGAAACTGAGAGTGTCAGTCCTCTTGTAACTAAGTGGCATTATGCCATTTGTATATACTTCGGATTCAATTTCTGTGTTTCATCGTCAATAAGAAGGTCCAAGGGATACAGTAAACCTGAAGTGAATATCGGAATGTAAAACTGGACTCACAGGAGTGGTTCAAATCGTAGAAAGTGAGAATGTCAGTCCTCTTGTATTTAAGTCGGCATTGTGCCTTTTGAATTTTATTCCGATGCAATTTCTGTGTTTCATCGTCAATAAGAAGGTGCAAGGTATACAGTAAACCTGAAGTGAAGCTTCGGAATCTACAACTGGACTCACAGGAGAGGTTCATATCATGGAAAGTGAGAGTGTCAGTCCTCTTGTGCTTAAGTCGCCATTGTGCCTTTTGTATTAAATTCGGATGCAATTTCTGTGTTTCATCGTCAATAAGAAGGTCCAAGGTATACAGTAACCCTGAAGTGAAACATCGGAATCTAAAACTGGTCTCACAGGAGAAGTTCAAATCATGGAAAGTGAGAGTGTCAGTCCTCTTGTACCAAAGTCGCCATTGTGCCTTTTGTATTACATTCGGATGCAATTTCTGTGTTTCATCGTCAATAAGAAGATCCAAGGTATACAGTAAACCTGAAGTGAAGCATCGGAATCTAAAACTGGTCTCACAGGAGAAGTTCAAATCATGGAAAGTGAGAGTGTCAGTCCTCTTGTACCTAAGTCGCCATTGTGCCTTTCGTATTAAATTCGGATGCACTTTCTGTGTTTCATCGTCAATAAGAAGGTCCAAGGGATACAGTAAACCTGAAGTGAAGCATCGGAATCTAAAACTGGACTCACAGGAGAGGTTTATATCATAGAAAGTTAGAGTGTCAGTCCTCTAGTACTTAATTCGGCATTGTGCCTTTTGAATTTTATTCCGATGCAATTTCTGTGTTCCATCGTGAATAAGAAGTTGCAAGGTATACAGTAAACATGAAGTGAAGAATCGGAATCTAAAACTGGACTCACAGGAGAGGTTCAAATCATAAAGGGTGAGAGTGTCAGTCCTCTTGTACTTAAGTCGGCATTGTGCAATTTTTATTAAATCGGATGCAATTTCTGTGTTTCATTGTCAATAAGAAGGTCCAAGGAATACAGTAAACCAGTAGTGAAGCATCGGAATCTAAAACTGGACTCACAGGAGAGGTTCAAGTTATAGAAACTGAGAGTGTCAGTCCTCTTGTAACTAAGTCGGCATTATGCCATTTGTATATACTTCGGATTCAATTTCTGTGTTTCATCGTCAATAATAAGGTCCAAGGGATACAGTAAACCTGAAGTGAATATCGGAATGTAAAACTGGACTCACAGGAGTAGTTCAAATCGTAGAAAGTGAGAATGTCAGTCCTCTTGTACTTAAGTCGGCATTGTGCCTTTTGAATTTTATTCCGATGCAATTTCTGTGTTTCATCATCAATAAGAAGGTGCAAGGTATACAGCAAACCTGAAGTGAAGCTTCGGAATCTGCAACTGGACTCACAGGATAGGTTCAAATCATGGAAAGTGAGAGTGTCAGTCCTCTTGTACTTAAGTCGCCATTGTGCCTTTTGTATTAAATTCGGATGCAATTTCTGTGTTTCAACGTCAATAAGAAGGTCCAAGGTATACAGTAAACCTGAAGTGAAGCATCGGAATCTAAAACTGGTCTCACAGGAGAAGTTCAAATCATGGAAAGTGAGAGTGTCAGTCGTCTTGTACCTAAGTCGCCATTGTGCCTTTTGTATTAAATTCGGATGCAATTTCTGTGTTTCAACGCCAATAAGAAGGTCCAAGGGATACAGTAAACCTGAAGTGAAGCATCGGAATCTAAAACTGGACTCACAGGAGAGGTTCCAATCATAGAATGTGAGAGTGTCAGTCCTCTTACAAAGAAGTCGGCATTATGCCATTTGTATTAAATTCGGATGCAATTTCTGTGTTTCATCGTCAATAAGAAGGTCCAAGGGATACAGTAAACCTGAAGTGAAGCATCGGAATCTAAAACTGGACTCACAGGAGATGTCCAAATCATAGAAACTTAGAGTGTCAGCCCTCTTGTACTTAAGTCGGCATTGTGCCTTTTGTATTAAATTCGGATGCAATTTCAGTGTTTCATCGTCAATAAGAAGGTCCAAGGGATACAGTAAACCTGTAGTGAAGCATCGGAATCTAGAACTGGACTCACAGGAGAGGTTCAAATCATAGAAAGTGAGAGTGTCAGTCCTGTTGTACTTAAGACGGCATTGTGCAATTTGTATTAAATTCGGATGCAATTTCTGTGTTTCATCGTCTATAAGAAGGTCCAAGGGATACAGTAAACCTGAAGTGAAGCATCGGAATGCAAAACTGGACTCACAGGAGATATTCAAATCATAGAAACTTAGAGTGTCACTCCTCTTGTACTTAAGTCGGTATTGTGCCTTTTGTATTAAATTCGGATGCAATTTCTGTGTTTCATTGTCAATAAGAAGGTCCAAGGGATAGAGTATACCTTAAGGAAAGCATCAGAATCTAAAACTGGACCCACAGGAGAGGATCAAATCATAGAATGTGAGAGTGTCAGTCCTCTTGTAATGAAGTCGGCATTATGTCATTTGTATTAAAGTCGGATGCAATTTCTGTGTTTCATCGTCAATAAGAAGGTGCAAGGTATACAGTAAACCTGAAGTGTAGCATTGGAATCTAAAACTGGTCTCACAGGAGAGGTTCAAATCATGGAGAGTGAGAGTGTCAGTCCTCTTGTACTTAAGTCGCCATTGTGCCTTTTGTATTAAATTCGGATGCAATTTCTGTGTTTCAACGTCAATAAGAAGGTCCAAGGTATACAGTAAACCTGAAGTGAAGCATCGGAATCTAAAACTGGTCTCACAGGAGAAGTTCAAATCATGGAAAGTGAGAGTGTCAGTCCTCTTGTACCTAAGTCGCCATTGTGCCTTTTGTATTAAATTCGGATGCAATTTCTGTGTTTCATCGCCAATAAGAAGGTCCAAGGGATACAGTAAACCTGAAGTGAAGCATCGGAATCTAAAACTGGACTCACAGGAGAGGTTCAAATCATAGAATGTGAGAGTGTCAGTCCTCTTGTAATGAAGTCGGCATAATGCCATTTGTATTAAATTCGGATGCAATTTCTGTGTTTCATCGTCAATACGAAGGTCCAAGGGATACAGTAAACCTGAAGTGAAGCATCGGAATCTAAAACTGGACTCACAGGAGATGTCCAAATCATAGAAACTTAGAGTGTCAGCCCTCTTGTACTTAAGTCGGCATTGTGCCTTTTGTATTAAATTCGGATGCAATTTCAGTGTTTCATCGTCAATACGAAGGTCCAAGGGATACAGTAAACCTGAAGTGAAGCATCGGAATCTAAAACTGGACTCACAGGAGATGTCCAAATCATAGAAACTTAGAGTGTCAGCCCTCTTGTACTTAAGTCGGCATTGTGCCTTTTGTATTAAATTCGGATGCAATTTCTGTGTTTCATTGTCAGTAAGAAGGTCCAAGGGATAGAGTATACCTTAAGGAAAGCATCAGAATCTAAAACTGGACCCACAGGAGAGGATCAAATCATAGAATGTGAGAGTGTCAGTCCTCTTGTAATGAAGTCGGCATTATGTCATTTGTAATAAAGTCGGATGCAATTTCTGTGTTTCATCGTCAATAAGAAGGTGCAAGGTATACAGTAAACTTGAAGTGTAGCATCGGAATCTAAAACTGGTCTCACAGGAGAGGTTCAAATCATGGAGAGTGGGAGTGTCAGTCCTCTTGTACTTAAGTCGCCATTGTGCCTTTTGTATTAAATTCGGATGCAATTTCTGTGTTTCATCGTCAATAAGAAGGTCCAAGGGATACAGTAAACCTGAAGTGAAGCATCGGAATGTAAAACCGGACTCACAGGAGATGTCCAAATCATAGAAACTTAGAGTGTCAGCCCTCTTTTACTTAAGTCGGCATTGTGCCTTTTGTATTAAATTCGGATGCACTTTCTGTGTTTCATCGTCAATAAGAAGGTCCAAGGGATACAGTAAACCTGAAGTGAAGCATCGGAATCTAAAACTGGACTCACAGGAGAGGTTTATATCATAGAAAGTTAGAGTGTCAGTCCTCTAGTACTTAATTCGGCATTGTGCCTTTTGAATTTAATTCCGATGCAATTTCTGTGTTCCATCGTCAATAAGAAGGTGCAAGGTATACAGTAAACATGAAGTGAAGAATCGGAATCGAAAACTGGACTCACAGGAGAGGTTCAAATCATAAAGAGTGAGAGTGTCAGTCCTCTTGTACTTAAGTCGGCATTGTGCAATTTTTATTAAATCGGATGCAATTTCTGTGTTTCATTGTCAATAAGAAGGTCCAAGGAATACAGTAAACCTGTAGTGAAGCATCGGAATCTAAAACTGGACTCACAGGAGAGGTTCAAGTTATAGAAACTGAGAGTGTCAGTCCTCTTGTAACTAAGTGGCATTATGCCATTTGTATATACTTCGGATTCAATTTCTGTGTTTCATCGTCAATAAGAAGGTCCAAGGGATACAGTAAACCTGAAGTGAATATCGGAATGTAAAACTGGACTCACAGGAGTGGTTCAAATCGTAGAAAGTGAGAATGTCAGTCCTCTTGTATTTAAGTCGGCATTGTGCCTTTTGAATTTTATTCCGATGCAATTTCTGTGTTTCATCGTCAATAAGAAGGTGCAAGGTATACAGTAAACCTGAAGTGAAGCTTCGGAATCTACAACTGGACTCACAGGAGAGGTTCATATCATGGAAAGTGAGAGTGTCAGTCCTCTTGTGCTTAAGTCGCCATTGTGCCTTTTGTATTAAATTCGGATGCAATTTCTGTGTTTCATCGTCAATAAGAAGGTCCAAGGTATACAGTAACCCTGAAGTGAAGCATCGGAATCTAAAACTGGTCTCACAGGAGAAGTTCAAATCATGGAAAGTGAGAGTGTCAGTCCTCTTGTACCAAAGTCGCCATTGTGCCTTTTGTATTACATTCGGATGCAATTTCTGTGTTTCATCGTCAATAAGAAGATCCAAGGTATACAGTAAACCTGAAGTGAAGCATCGGAATCTAAAACTGGTCTCACAGGAGAAGTTCAAATCATGGAAAGTGAGAGTGTCAGTCCTCTTGTACCTAAGTCGCCATTGTGCCTTTCGTATTAAATTCGGATGCACTTTCTGTGTTTCATCGTCAATAAGAAGGTCCAAGGGATACAGTAAACCTGAAGTGAAGCATCGGAATCTAAAACTGGACTCACAGGAGAGGTTTATATCATAGAAAGTTAGAGTGTCAGTCCTCTAGTACTTAATTCGGCATTGTGCCTTTTGAATTTAATTCCGATGCAATTTCTGTGTTCCATCGTGAATAAGAAGTTGCAAGGTATACAGTAAACATGAAGTGAAGAATCGGAATCTAAAACTGGACTCACAGGAGAGGTTCAAATCATAAAGGGTGAGAGTGTCAGTCCTCTTGTACTTAAGTCGGCATTGTGCAATTTTTATTAAATCGGATGCAATTTCTGTGTTTCATTGTCAATAAGAAGGTCCAAGGAATACAGTAAACCAGTAGTGAAGCATCGGAATCTAAAACTGGACTCACAGGAGAGGTTCAAGTTATAGAAACTGAGAGTGTCAGTCCTCTTGTAACTAAGTCGGCATTATGCCATTTGTATATACTTCGGATTCAATTTCTGTGTTTCATCGTCAATAATAAGGTCCAAGGGATACAGTAAACCTGAAGTGAATATCGGAATGTAAAACTGGACTCACAGGAGTGGTTCAAATCGTAGAAAGTGAGAATGTCAGTCCTCTTGTATTTAAGTCGGCATTGTGCCGTTTGAATTTTATTCCGATGCAATTTCTGTTTTTCATCGTCAATAAGAAGGTGCAAGGTACACAGTAAACCTGAAGTGAAGCTTCGGAATCTACAACTGGACTCACAGGAGAGATTCAAATCATGGAAAGTGAGAGTGTCAGTCCTCTTGTACTTAAGTCGCCATTGTGCCTTTTGTATTAAATTCGGATGCAATTTCTGTGTTTCATCGTCAATAAGAAGGTCCAAGGTATACAGTAAACCTGAAGTGAAGCATCGGAATCTAAAACTGGTCTCACAGGAGAAGTTCAAATCATGGAAAGTGAGAGTGTCAGTCCTCTTGTACCAAAGTCGCCATTGTGCCTTTTGTATTAAATTCGGATGCAATTTCTGTGTTTCATCGTCAATAAGAAGGTCCAAGGTATACAGTAAACCTGAAGTGAAGCATCGGAATCTAAAACTGGTCTCACAGGAGAAGTTCAAATCATGGAAAGTGAGAGTGGCAGTCCTCTTGTACCAAAGTCGCCATTGTGCCTTTGTATTCAATTCGGATGCATTTTCTGTGTTTCATCGTCAATATGATGGTCCAAGGGATACAGTAAACCTGAAGTGAAGCTTCGGAATCTACAACTGGACTCACAGGAGAGGTTCAAATCATGGAAAGTGAGAGTGTCAGTCCTCTTGTACTTAAGTCGCCATTGTGCCTTTTGTATTTAATTCGGATGCAATTTCTGTGTTTCATCGTCAATAAGAAGGTCCAAGGTATACAGTAAACCTGAAGTGAAGCATCGGAATCTAAAACTGGTCTCACAGGAGAAGTTCAAATCATGGAATGTGAGAGTGTCAGTGCTCTTGTACCTAATTCGCCTTTGTGCCTTTTGTATTAAATTCGGATGCAATTTCAGTGTTTTGTCGTCAATAAGAAGGTCCAAGGGATACAGTAAACCTGAAGTGAAGCATCGGAATCTAAAACTGGACTCACAGGAGACGTTTATATCATAGAAAGTGAGAGTGTCAGTCCTGTTGTACTTAAGACGGCATTGTGCCATTTGTATTAAATTCGGATGCAATTTCTGTGTTTCATCGTCTATAAGAAGGTCCAAGGGATACAGTAAACCTGAAGTGAAGCATCGGAATGCAAAACTGGACTCACAGGAGATATTCAAATCATAGAAAGTTAGAGTGTCACTCCTCTTGTACTTAAGTCGGTATTGTGCCTTTTGTATTAAATTCGGATGCAATTTCTGTGTTTCATCGCCAAGAAGAAGGTCCAAGGGATACAGTAAACCTGAAGTGAAGCATCGGAATCTAAAACTGGACTCACAGGAGAGGTTCAAATCATAGAATGTGAGAGTGTCAGTCCTCTTGTAATGAAGTCGGCATTATGCCATTTGTATTAAATTCGGATGCAATTTCTGTGTTTCATCGTCAATAAGAAGGTCCAAGGGATACAGTAAACCTGAAGTGAAGCATCGGAATCTAAAACTGGACTCACAGGAGATGTCCAAATGATAGAAACTTAGAGTGTCAGCCCTCTTGTACTTAAGTCGGCATTGTGCCTTTTGTATTAAATTCGGATGCAATTTCAGTGTTTCATCGTCAATAAGAAGGTCCAAGGGATACAGTAAACCTGTAGTGAAGCATCGGAATCTAAAACTGGACTCACAGGAGAGGTTCAAATCATAGAAAGTGAGTGTGTCAGTCCTGTTGTACTTAAGACGGCATTGTGCCATTTGTATTAAATTCGGATGCAATTTCTGTGTTTCATCGTCTATAAGAAGGTCCAAGGGATACAGTAAACCTGAAGTGAAGCATCGGAATGCAAATCTGGACTCACAGGAGATATTCAAATCATAGAAAGTTAGAGTGTCACTCCTCTTGTACTTAAGTCGGTATTGTGCATTTTGTATTAAATTCGGATGCAATTTCTGTGTTTCATTGTCAATAAGAGGGTCCAAGGGATAGAGTATACCTTAAGGAAAGCATCAGAATCTAAAACTGGACCCACAGGGGAGGATCAAATCATAGAATGTGAGAGTGTCAGTCCTCTTGTAATGAAGTCGGCATTATGTCATTTGTATTAAAGTCGGATGCAATTTCTGTGTTTCATCGTCAATAAGAAGGTGCAAGGTATACAGTAAACCTGAAGTGTAGCATCGGAATCTAAAACTGGTCTCACAGGAGAGGTTCAAATCATGGAGAGTGAGAGTGTCAGTCCTCTTGTACTTAAGTCGCCATTGTGCCTTTTGTATTAAATTCGGATGCAAGTTCTGTGTTTCATCGTCAATAAGATGGTCCAAGGGATACAGTAAACCTGAAGTGAAGCATCGGAATGTAAAACTGGACTCACAGGAGATGTCCAAATCATAGAAACTTAGAGTGTCAGCCCTCTTTTACTTAAGTCGGCATTGTGCCTTTTGTATTAAATTCGGATGCATTTTCTGTGTTTCATCGTCAATAAGAAGATCCAAGGTATACAGTAAACCTGAAGTGAAGCATCGGAATCTAAAACTTTTCTCACAGGAGAGGTTCAAATCATGGAAAGTGAGAGTGTCAGTCCTCTTGTACCTAAGTCGCCATTGTGCCTTTTGTATTAAATTCGGATGCACTTTCTGTGTTTCATCGTCAATAAGAAGGTCCAAGGGATACAGTAAACCTGAAGTGAAGCATCGGAATCTAAAACTGGACTCACAGGAGAGGTTTATATCATAGAAAGTTAGAGTGTCAGTCCTCTAGTACTTAATTCGGCATTGTGCCTTTTGAATTTAATTCCGATGCAATTTCTGTGTTCCATCGTCAATAAGAAGGTGCAAGGTATACAGTAAACATGAAGTGAAGAATCGGAATCTAAAACTGGACTCACAGGAGAGGTTCAAATCATAAAGAGTGAGAGTGTCAGTCCTCTTGTACTTAAGTCGGCATTGTGCAATTTTTATTAAATCGGATGCAATTTCTGTGTTTCATTGTCAATAAGAAGGTCCAAGGAATACAGTAAACCTGTAGTGAAGCATCGGAATCTAAAACTGGACTCACAGGAGAGGTTCAAGTTATAGAAACTGAGAGTGTCAGTCCTCTTGTAACTAAGTCGGCATTATGCCATTTGTATATACTTCGGATTCAATTTCTGTGTTTCATCGTCAATAAGAAGGTCCAAGGGATACAGTAAACCTGAAGTGAATATCGGAATGTAAAACTGGACTCACAGGAGTGGTTCAAATCGTAGAAAGTGAGAATGTCAGTCCTCTTGTATTTAAGTCGGCATTGTGCCTTTTGAATTTTATTCCGATGCAATTTCTGTGTTTCATCGTCAATAAGAAGGTGCAAGGTATACAGTAAACCTGAAGTGAAGCTTCGGAATCTACAAATGGACTCACAGGAGAGGTTCAAATCATGGAAAATGAGAGTGTCAGTCCTCTTGTACTTAAGTCGCCATTGTGCCTTTTGTATTAAATTCGGATGCAATTTCTGTGTTTCATCGTCAATAAGAAGGTCCAAGGTATACAGTAAACCTGAAGTGAAGCATCGGAATCTAAAACTGGTCTCACAGGAGAAGTTCAAATCATGGAAAGTGAGAGTGTCAGTCCTCTTGTACCAAAGTCGACATTGTGCCTTTTGTATTACATTCGGATGCAATTTCTGTGTTTCATCGTCAATAAGAAGATCCAAGGTATACAGTAAACCTGAAGTGAAGCATCGGAATCTAAAACTGGTCTCACAGGAGAAGTTCAAATCATGGAAAGTGAGAGTGTCAGTCCTCTTGTACCTAAGTCGCCATTGTGCCTTTTGTATTAAATTCGGATGCACTTTCTGTGTTTCATCGTCAATAAGAAGGTCCAAGGGATACAGTAAACCTGAAGTGAAGCATCGGAATCTAAAACTGGACTCACAGGAGAGGTTTATATCATAGAAAGTCAGAGTGTCAGTCCTCTAGTACTTAATTCGGCATTGTGCCTTTTGAATTTAATTCCGATGCAATTTCTGTGTTCCATCGTCAATAAGAAGGTGCAAGGTATACAGTAAACATGAAGTGAAGAATCGGAATCTAAAACTGGACTCACAGGAGAGGTTTCAAATCATAAAGGGTGAGAGTGTCAGTCCTCTTGTACTTAAGTCGGCATTGTGCAATTTTTATTAAATCGGATGCAATTTCTGTGTTTCATTGTCAATAAGAAGGTCCAAGGAATACAGTAAACCAGTAGTGAAGCATCGGAATCTAAAACTGGACTCACAGGAGAGGTTCAAGTTATAGAAACTGAGAGTGTCAGTCCTCTTGTAACTAAGTCGGCATTATGCCATTTGTATATACTTCGGATTCAATTTCTGTGTTTCATCGTCAATAAGAAGGTCCAAGGGATACAGTAAACCTGAAGTGAATATCGGAATGTAAAACTGGACTCACAGGAGTGGTTCAAATCGTAGAAAGTGAGAATGTCAGTCCTCTTGTATTTAAGTCGGCATTGTGCCTTTCGAATTTTATTCCGATGCAATTTCTGTGTTTCATCGTCAATAAGAAGGTGCAAGGTATACAGTAAACCTGAAGTGAAGCTTCGGAATCTACAACTGGACTCACAGGAGAGGTTCAAATCATGGAAAGTGAGAGTGTCAGTCCTCTTGTACTTAAGTCGCCATTGTGCCTTTTGTATTAAATTCGGATGCAATTTCTGTGTTTCATCGTCAATAAGAAGGTCCAAGGTATACAGTAAACCTGAAGTGAAGCATCGGAATCTAAAACTGGTCTCACAGGAGAAGTTCAAATCATGGAAAGTGAGAGTGTCAGTCCTCTTGTACCAAAGTCGCCATTGTGCCTTTTGTATTAAATTCGGATGCAATTTCTGTGTTTCATCGTCAATAAGAAGGTCCAAGGTATACAGTAAACCTGAAGTGTAGCATCGGAATCTAAAACTGGTCTCACAGGAGAAGTTCAAATCATGGAAAGTGAGAGTGTCAGTCCTCTTGTACCAAAGTCGCCATTGTGCCTTTTGTATTAAATTCAGATGCAATTTCTGTGTTTGATCGTCAATAAGATGGTCCAAGGGATACAGTAAACCTGAAGTGAAGCTTCGGAATCTACAACTGGACTCACAGGAGAGGTTCAAATCATGGAAAGTGAGAGTGTCAGTCCTCTTGTACTTAAGTCGCCATTGTGCCTTTTGTATTAACTTCGGATGCAATTTCTGTGTTTCATCGTCAATAAGAATGTCCAAGGTATACAGTAAACCTGAAGTGAAGCATCGGAATCTAAAACTGGTCTCACAGGAGAAGTTCAAATCATGGAATGTGAGAGTGTCAGTGCTCTTGTACCTAATTCGCCTTTGTGCCTTTTGTATTAAATTCGGATGCAATTTCAGTGTTTTATCGTCAATAAGAAGGTCCAAGGGATACAGTAAACCTGAAGTGAAGCATCGGAATCTAAAACTGGACTCACAGGAGCGGTTCAAATCATAGAATGTGAGAGTGTCAGTCCTCTTACAAAGAAGTCGGCATTATCTACAACTGGACTCACAGGAGAGGTTCAAATCATAGAAAGTGAGAGTGTCAGTCCTCTTGTACTTAAGTCGCCATTGTGCCTTTTGTATTAAATTCGGATGCAATTTCTGTGTTTCATCGTCTATAAGAAGGTCCAAGGGATACAGTAAACCTGAAGTGAAGCATCGGAATGCAAAACTGGACTCACAGGAGATATTCAAATCATAGAAAGTTAGAGTGTCACTCCTCTTGTACTTAAGTCGGTATTGTGCCTTTTGTATTAAATTCGGATGCAATTTCTGTGTGTCATCGTCAATTAGAAGGTCCACGGGATACAGTAAATCTGAAGTGAAGCATCGGAGTCTAAAACTGGACTCACAGGAAAAATTCAAATCATAGATAGTTAGAGTGTCACTCCTCTTGTACTTAAGTCGGTATTGTGCCTTTTGTATTAAATTCGGATGCAATTTCTGTGTTTCATCGTCTATAAGAAGGTCCAAGTGATACAGTAATCCTTAAGGGAATTATCGGAATGTAAAACTGGACTCACAGGAGAGGTTCAAATCAAAGAATGTTAGAGTTTCAGTCCTCTTTTACTTAAGTCGGAATTGTGCCTTTTGAATTTAATTCCGATGCAATTTCTGTGTGTCATCGTCAATTAGAAGGTCTACGGGAAACAGTAAACCTGAAGTGAAGCATCGGAGTCTAAAACTGGACTCACAGGAACGATTCAAATCATAGATAGTTAGAGTGTCAGTCCTCTTGTACTTAAGTCTGTATTGTGCCTTTTGTATTATGTTCTGATGCAATTTCTGTGTTTCATCGTCAATAAGAAGGTCCAAGGGATACAGTAAACCTGAAGTGAAGCATCGGAATCTAAAACTGAACTCATAGGAGAGGTTCAAATCATAGAATGTTAGAGTGTCAGTCCTCTTTTACTTAAGTCGGACTTGTGCTTTTTGAATTTAATTCCGATGCAATTTCTGTGTGTCATTGTCAATTAGATGGTCCAAGGGATACAGTAAACCTGAAGTGATGCATCGGAATCTAAAACTGGACTCACAGGAAAGATTCAAATCATAGATAGTTAGAGTGTCACTCCTCTTGTACTTAAGTCGGTATTGTGCCTTTTGTATTAAATTCGGATGCAATTTCTGTGTTTCATCGTCAATAAGAAGGTCCAAGGGATACAGTAAACCTTAAGTGAACAACTGAATCTAATACTGGACCCACGGGAGAGGTTCAAATCATAGTGTGTTAAAGTGTCAGTCCTCTTTTACTTAAGTCGGCATTGTGCCTTTCGTATTATGTTCGGATGCAATTTCTGTGTTTCATCGTCAATAAGAAGGTCCGAGGGATACAGTAAACCTTAAGTGAAGCATCGGAAACTTATACTGGACTCACGGGAGAGGTTCTAATCATAGAGTGTTAGAGTGTCAGTCCTCTTTTACTTAAGTAGTCATTGTGCCTTTAGTATTACTTTCGGATGCAATTTCTGTGTTTCATCGTCAATAAGAAGGTCCAAGTGATACAGTAAACTTGAAGTGAAGCATCGGAATCTAAAACTGGACTCACAGGAGAGGTTTAAATCATACAAAGTTAGAGTGTCAGTTCTCTTTTACTTAAGTCGGCATTGTGCCTTTTGTATTAAATTCGGATGCAATGTCAGTGTTTCATTGTCAACAAGAAGGTGCTAGGTATATAGTAAACCTGAACTGAAGCATCAGAATCTAAGACTGGACTCACAGGAGAGGTTGAAATCATAGAAAGTAAGAAAGTCAGTCCTCTTGTACGTAAGTCGGTATTGTGCCTTTTGTATTAAATTCGGATGCCAATTCTGTGTTTTATCGTCAATAAGAACGTCCAAGGGGTACAGTAAACCAGAAGTGAAGCAACGGATTCTAAAACTGGACTCACAGGAGAGGTTGAAATCATAGAACGTGAGAGTGTCAGTCCTCTTTTACTTAAATCGGAATTGTGCCTTTTGAATTTAATTCCGTTGCAATTACTGTGTGTCATCGTCAATTAGAAGGTCCAAGGGATACAGTAAACCCGAAGTGAAGCATCGGAATCTAAAACTGGACTCACAGGAGAGGTTCATATCATAGAAAGTTAGAATGTCAGCCCTCTTGTACTTAAGTCGGCATTGTGCCTTTTGTTCTAAATTCGGATGCAATTTCTGTGTTTCATCGTCAATAAGAAGGTCCAAGGGATACAGTATACTTGATATGAAGCATCGGAATCTAAAACTAGTCTCACAGGAGAGATTCAAATCATAGATAGTTAGAGTGTCAGTCCTCTTGTACTTAAGTCGGTATTGTGCCTCTTGTATTAAATTCGGATGCAATTTCTGTGTTTCATCGTCAATAACAAGGTCCAAGGGATACAGTAAACCTTAAGTGAAGCATCGGAATCTAAAACTGGACTCACAGGAGAGGTTCAAATCATAGACAGTTAGAGTGTCATCCCTCTTGCACTTAAGTCGGCATTGTGCCTTCTATATTAATTTCGGATGCAAACTCTGTGTTTCATCGTCAATAAGAAGGTCCAAGGGATACAGTAAACCTGAAGTGAAGGATCGGAATCTAAAACTGGACTCACAGGAGGGGTTCAAATCACAGAAAGTGAGTGTGTCAGTCCTCTTTTACTTAAGTCGGTATTGTGCTTTTGGAATTTAATTCCGATGCAATTTCTGTGTTTCATCGTCAATAAGAATGTCCAAGTGATACAGTAAACCTGAAGTGAAGCATCGGAATCAAAAACTGGACTCACGGGAGAGGTTCAAATCATAGAATGGGAGAGTGTCACTCCTCTTGTAATTAGAACTGCATTATGCTATTTGTATTAAATTCGGATGCAATTTCTGTGTTTCATCGTCAATAAGAAGGTGCAAGGGATACAGTAAACCTGAAGTGAAGCATCGGAATCTCAAACTGGACTCACAGGAGAGATTCAAATCATAGAAAGTTAGAGTGTTACTCCTCTTGTACTTAAGTCGGTATTGTGCCTTTTGTATTAAATTCGGATGCAATTTCTGTGTTTCATCGTCAATAAGAAGGTCCAAGGGATACAGTAAACCTTAAGGGAAGCATCGGAATGTACAACTGGACTCACAGGAGAGGTTCAAATCATAGAATGTTAGAGTGTCAGTCCTCTTTTACTTAAGTCGGCATTGTGCCTTTTGTATTAAATTCGGATGAAATTTCTGTGTTTAATCGTCAATAAGAACGTCCAAGGGATACAGTAAGCCTGAAGTGAAGCATCTGAATCTAAAACTGGACTCACTGGAGAGGTTCAAATCATGGAAAGTAAGAGTGTCAGCCCTCTTGTACTAAAGTCGGCATTGTGCCTTTTGAATTAATTTCGGATGAAATTTCTGTGTTTCATCGTCAATAAGAAGGTGCAAGGTATACAGTAAGCCTGAAGTGAAGCATCGGAATCTAAAACTGCACTCACATTAGAGGTTCAAATCATAGAGAGTGAGAGTGTCATTCCTCTTGTACTAGAGTCGGCATTGTGCCTTTTGTATTAAATTCGGATGCAATTTCTGTGTTTCATCGTCAATAAGGAGGTCCAAGGGATACAGTAAACCTGAAGTGAAGCATCGGAATCTAAAACTGAACTCATAGGAGAGGTTCAAATCATAGAAAGTGAGAGTGTCAGTCCTCTTGTACTTAAGTCAGCATTGTGCCATTTGTATTAAATTCGGATGAAATTTCTGTGTTTCATCGTCAATAAGAAGGTCCAAGGGATACTGTAAACCTGAAGTGAAGCACCGGAATCTGAAACTAGACTCACAGGAGAGGTTCGTCATCATAGAAAGTTAGAGTGTCAGTCCTCTTGCACTTAAGTCGGCATTGTGCCTTTTGTGTTAAATTCGGATGCAAACTCTGTGTTTCATCGTCAACAAGAAGGTGCTAGGTATACAGTAAACCTGAAGTGAAGCATCGGAATCTAAGACTGGACTCACAGGAGAGGTTCAAATCATAGAATGTGAGAGTGTCAGTCCTATTGTACTTAAGTCAGTATTGTGCGTTTTGTATTAAATTCGGATGCCAATTCTGTGTTTCATCGTCAATAAGAAGGTCCAAGGGATACAGTAAACCTGAAGTGAAGCATCAGAATCTAAAACTGGACTTGCAGGAGAGTTTGAAATCATAGGGAGTTAGAGTGTCACTCCTCTTGTACTTAAGTCGGTATTGTGCCTTTTGTATTAAATTCGGATGCAATTTCTGTGTTTCATCGTCAATAAGAAGGTCCAAGGGATACAGTAAACCTGAAGTGAAGCATCGGAATCTAAACTGGGCTCGCAGGAGAGGTTCAAATCATAGAAAGTTAGAGTGTCAGTCCTCTTGTACTTAAGTCGCCATTGTGTCTTTTGTATTAAATTCGGATACAATTTCTGTGTTTCATTGTCAATAAGAATGTCCAAGTGATACAGTAAACGTGAAGTGAAGCATCGGAATCTAAAACTAGACTCACACAAGAGGTTCAAATCATAAAATGTTAGAGTGTCAGTCCTCTTATACTTAAGTCGCATTGTGCCTTTTGTATTAAATTCGGATGCAAACTCTGTATTTCATTGATAATAAGAAGGTCCAAGGGATACAGTAAACCTGAAGTGAAGCATCGGAATCTAAAACTGGACTCACAGGAGAGGTTCAAATCACAGAAAGTAAGAGTGTCAGTCATCTTGTACTTAAGTTGGCATTGTGCTTTTTGAATGAAATCCCGATGCAATTTCTGTGTTTTATCGTCAATAAGAACGACCAAGTAATACAGTACCCTGAAGTGAAGCAACGGAATCTAAAACTGGACTCACAGGAGAGGTTCATATCATAGAACGTGAGAGTGTCAGTCCTCTTTTACTTAAGTCGGAATTGTGCTTTTTGAATTTAATTCCGATGCAATTTCTGTGTGTCATTGTGAATTAGAAGGTCCAAGGGATACAGTAAACCTGAAGTGAAGCATCGGAATCTAAAACTGGACTCACAGGAAAGATTCAAATCATAGATAGTTAGAGTGTCACTCCTCTTGTACTTAAGTCGGTATTGTGCCTTTTGTATTAAATTCGGATGCAATTTCTGTGTTTCATCGTCAATAAGAAGGTCCAAGGGATACAGTAAACCTTAACAACTGAATCTAATACTGGACTCACGGGAGAGGTTCAAATCATAGTGTGTTAAAGTGTCAGTCCTCTTTTACTTAAGTCGGCATTATGCCTTTCGTATTACATTCGGATGCAATTTCTGTGTTTCATCGTCAATAAGAAGATCCAAGGGATACAGTAAACCTGAAGTGAAGCATCGGAATCTAAAACTGGACTCACAGGAGAGGTTCAAATCATACAAAGTTAGAGTGTCCGTCCTCTTTTACTTAAGTCGGCATTGTGCCTTTAGTATTAAATTCTGATGCAATTTCTGTGTTTCATCGTCAATAAGATGGCGCACGGTATACAGTAAACCTGAAGTGAAGCATCGGAATCTAAAACTGGACTCACATCAGAGGTTCAAATCATAGAAAGTGAGAGTGTCAGTCCTCTTGTACTTAAGTCGGCATTGTGCCATTTGTATTAAATTCGGATGCAATTTATGTGCTTCATCGTCAATAAGAAGGTCCAAGGGATACAGTAAACCTGAAGTGAAGCATCGGAATCTAAAACTGGACTCACAGGAGAGGTTCATATCATAGAAATTTAGAATATCAGTCCTCTTGTACTTAAGTCGGCATGTGCCTTTTGTTCTAAATTCGGATGCAAGTTCTGTGTTTCATCGTCAATTAGAAGGTCCAAGGGATATAGTATTCTTGATGTGATGCATCGGAATCTAAAACTGGACTCACAGGAGAGGTTCAAATCATAGAATGTTAGAGTGTTAGTCCTCTTTTACTTAAGTCGGCATTGAGCCTTTTGTATTAAATTCGGAGGCAATGTCTTTGTTTCACCGTCAATAAGAATGTCCAAGGGATACAGTAAACCTGAAGTGAAGCCTCGGAATCTAAGACTGGACTTACAGGAGAGGTTCAAATGATGGAAAGTGAGAGTGTCAGTCCTCTAGTACTTAAGTCGCCATAGTGCCTTTTGTATTAAATTCGGATGCAAACTCTGTGTTTAATCGTCAATAAGAAGGTCCAACTGATACAGTGAACCTGAAGTGAAGCATCGGAATCAAAAACTGGACTCACAGGAGGGGTTCAAATCATAGAAAGTGAGAGTGTCAGTCCTCTTTTACTTAAGTTGGCATTGTGCTTTTTGGATTTAATTCCGATGCAATTTCTGTGTTTCATCGTCAATAAGAAGGTCCAAGGGATACAGTAAACCTGAAGTGAAGCCTCGGAATCTAAGACTGGACTTACAGGAGAGGTTCAAATCATGGAAAGTGAGAGTGTCAGTCCTCTAGTACTTAAGTCGCCATAGTGCCTTTTGTATTAAATTCGGATGCAATTTCTGTGTTTCATCGTCAATAAGAAAGTCCAAGGGATACAGTAAACCTTAAGGGAAGCATCGGAATCTAAAACTGGACTCACAGGAGAGGTTTAAATCATAGAATGTTAGAGTGCCAGTCCTCTTTTACTTAAGTCGGCATTGTGCCTTTTGTATTAAATTCGGATGAAATTTCTGTGTTTAATCGTCAATAAGAACGTCCAAGGGATACAGTATACCTGAAGTGAAGCATCGGAATCTAAAACTGGACTCACAGGGCAGGTTCATATCATAGAAAGCGGGAGTGTCAGTCCTCTTGTACTTAAGTCGGCATTGTGCCTTTTGTATTAAATTCGGATGCAATTTCAGTGTTTCATCGTCAACAAGAAGGTGCTAGGTATACAGTAAACCTGAAGTGAAGCATCAGAATCTAAGACTGGACTCACAGGAGAGGTTCAAATCATAGAAAGTGAGAGTGTCAGTCCTCTTGTACTTAAGTCGGTATTGTGCCTTTTGTATTAAATTCGGATGCCAATTATGTGTTCCATCGTCAATAAGAAGGTCCAAAGGATACAGTAAACCTGAAGTGAAGCATCAGAATCTAAACCTGGACTCACAGGAGAGGTTCAAATCATAGAGAGTGTCAGTCCTCTTGTACTTAAGACAGCATTGTGATATTTGTATTAAATTCGGATGCAATTTCTATGTTTCATCGTCAATAAGAAGGTCCAAGGGATACAGTAAACCTGAAGTGAAGCATCGGAATCTAAAACTGGACTCACAGGAGAGATTCAAATCATAGAATGTTAGAAAGTTACTCCTCTTGTACTTAAGTCGGTATTGTGCTTTTGTATTACATTCGGATGCAATTTCTGTGTTTCATCGTCAATAAGAAGGTCCAAGGGATACAGTAAACCTTAAGGGAAGCATCGGAATCTAAAACTGGACTCACAGGAGGGGTTCAAATCATAGAATGTTAGAGTGTCAGTCCTCTTTTACTTAAGATGCCATTGTGCCTTTTTTATTAAATTCGGATGAAATTTCTGTGTTTATTCGTCAATAAGAAGTTCCAAGGGATACAGTAAACCTGAAGTGAAGCATCGGAATCTAAAACTGGACTCACAGGAGAGGTTCAAATCATAGAAAGTTGGAGTGTCACTCCTCTTGTACTTAAGTCGGCATTGTGCCTATTGAATTTAATTCCCATGCAATCTCTGTGTTTTATCGTCAATAAGAACGTCCAAGGGGTACAGTTAACCTGAAGTGAGCAACGGAATCTAAAACAGGACTTACAGGTGACGTTCAAATCATAGAAAGTTAGAGTGTCATCCCTCTTGTACTTAAGTCGGCATTATGGCTTATATATTAAATTCGGATGCAAACTCTGTGTTTCATCGTCAATAAGAAGGTCCAAGGGATACAGGAAACCAGAAGTGCAGCATTGGAATCTAAAACTGGACTCACAGGAGGGGTTCAAATCATAGAAGGTGAGAGTGTCAGTCCTTTTGTACTTAAGACGGCATTATGCCATTTGTATTTAATTCGGATGCAATTTCTGTGTTTCATCGTCAATAAGTAGGTCCAAGGGATACAGTAAACGTGAAGTGAAGCATCGGAATCTCAAACTGAACTCACAGGAGAGATTCAAATCAAGGAAAGTTAGAGTGTTACTCCTCTTGTACTTAAGTCGGTATTGTGCCTTTTTTATTAAATTCGGATGCAATTTCAGTGTTTCATCGTCAACAAGAAGGTGCTAGGTATACAGTAAACCTGAAGTGAAGCATCAGAATCTAGGACTGGACTCACAGGAGAGGTTCAAATAATAGAAAGTGAGAGTGTCAGTCCTCTTGTACTTAAGTCGGTATTGTGCTTTTGTATTAAATTCGGATGCCAATTCTGTGTTTCACCGTCAATCAGAAGGTCCAAGGAATACAGTAAACCTGAAGTGAAGCATCAGAATCTAAACCTGGTCCCACAGGAGAGGTTCAAATCAAAGAGAGTTAGAGTGTCACTCCTCTTGTACTTAAGTCGGTATTGTGCCTTTTGTATTAAATTCGGATGCAATTTCTGTGTTTCATCGCCAATAAGAAGGTCCAAGGGATACAGTAAACCTAAAGTGAAGCATCGGAATCTAAAACTGGACTCACAGGAGAGGTTCAAATCATAGAAAGTTAGAGTGTCAGTTCACTTGTACTTAAGTCGCCATTGTGCCATTTGTATTAAATTCCGATGCAATTTCTGTGTTTCATCGTCAATAAGAATGTCCAAGGGATACAGTAAACGTGAAGTGAAGCATCGGAACCTAAAACTAGACTCACAGGAGAGGTTCAAATCATACAATGTTAGAGTGTCAGTCCTCATTTACTTAAGTCGGCATTGTGCGTTTTGTATTAAATTCCGATGCAAATTCTGTGTTTCATCGTCAATAAGATGGTGCAAGGTATACAGTAGACCGGAAGTGAAGCATCGGGATCTAAAACGGGACTCACAGGGGAGGATCGAATTATAGAACGTGAGAGTGTCAGTCCTCTTTTACTTAAGTCGGAATTGTGCCTTTAGAATTCAATTCCGATGCAATTTCTGTGTGTCATGGGCAATTAGAAGGTCCACGGGATACAGTAAATCTGAAGTGAAACATCGGAGTCTAAAACTGGACTCACAGGAAAGATTCAAATCATAGATAGTTAGAGTGTCACTCCTCTTGTACTTAAGTCGGTATTGTGCCTTTTGTATTAAATTCGGATGCAATTTCCGTGTTTCATCGTCAATAAGAAGGTCCAAGTGATACAGTAATCCTTAAGGGAAGCATCGGAATGTAAAACTGGACTCACAGGAGAGGTTCAAATCATAGAATGTTAGAGTTTCAGTCCTCTTTTCATTAAGTCGGAATTGTGCCTTTGAATTTAATTCCGATGCAATTTCTGTGTGTCATCGTCAATTAGAAGGTCCACGGGATACAGTAAACCTGAAGTGAAGCATCGGAGTCTAAAATTGGACTCACAGGAACGATTCAAATCATAGATAGTTAGAGTGTCAGCCCTCTTGTACTTAATTCTGTATTGTGCCTTTTGTATTAAATTCGGATGAAACTTCTGTGTTTAATCGTCAATAAGGAGGTCCAAGGAATACAGTAAACCTGACGTGAAGCATCGGAATCTAAAACTGGACTTACAGGAGAGGTTTAAATCATACAAAGTTGGAGTGTCAGTTCTCTTTTACTTAAGTCGGCATTGTGCCTTTTGTATTAAATTCGGATGCAATTTCTGTGTTTCATCGTCAATAAGATGGTGCAAGGTATACAGTAAACCTGAAGTGAAGCATCGGAATCTAAAACTGGACTCATAGGAGAGATTCAAATCATAGAAAGTTAGAGTGTTACTCCTCTTGTACTTAAGTCGGTATTGTGCCTTTTGTATTAAATTCGGATGCAATTTCTGTGTTTCATCGTCAATAAGACGCTCCAAGGGATACAGTAAACCTTAAGGGAAGCATCGGAATCTAAAACTGGACTCACAGGAGAGGTTCAAATCATAGAATGTTAGAGTGTCAGTCCTCTTTTACTTAAGTCGGCATTGTGCCTTTTGTATTAAATTCGGATGAAACTTCTGTGTTTAATCGTCAATAAGGAGGTCCAAGGGATACAGTAAACCTGACGTGAAGCATCGGAATCTAAAACTGGACTCATAGGAGAGATTCAAATCATAGAAAGTTAGAGTGTTACTCCTCTTGTACTTAAGTCGGTATTGTGCCTTTTGTATTAAATTGGGATGCAATTTCTGTGTTTCATCGTCAATAAGAAGGTCCAATGGATACAGTAAACCTTAAGGGAAGCATTGGAATCTAAAACTGGACTCACAGGAGAGGTTAAAATAATAGAATGTTAGAGTGTCAGTCCTATTTTACTTAAGTCTGCATTGTGTCCTTTGTATTAAATTCGGATGCAATTTCTGTGTTTCATTGTCAATAAGAATGTCCAAGGGATACAGTAAACCTGAAGTGAAGCATCGGAATCTAAAACTGGACTCACAGGAGAGGTTCAAATCATAGAAAGAGAGAGTGTCAGTCCTCTTGTACTTAAGTCGGCATTGTGCCATTTGTATTAAATTCGGATGCAATTTCTGTGTTTCATCGTCAATAAGAAGGTCCAAGGGATACAGTAAACGTGAAGTGAAGCATCGGAATCTCAAACTGAACTCACAGGAGAGATTCAAATCAAGGAAAGTTAGAGTGTTACTCCTCTTGTACTTAAGTCGGTATTGTGCCTTTTTTATTAAATTCGGATGCAATTTCAGTGTTTCATCGTCAACAAGAAGGTGCTAGGTATACAGTAAACCTGAAGTGAAGCATCAGAATCTAGGACTGGACTCACAGGAGAGGTTCAAATAATAGAAAGTGAGAGTGTCAGTCCTCTTGTACTTAAGTCGGTATTGTGCTTTTGTATTAAATTCGGATGCCAATTCTGTGTTTCACCGTCAATCAGAAGGTCCAAGGAATACAGTAAACCTGAAGTGAAGCATCAGAATCTAAACCTGGTCCCACAGGAGAGGTTCAAATCAAAGAGAGTTAGAGTGTCACTCCTCTTGTACTTAAGTCGGTATTGTGCCTTTTGTATTAAATTCGGATGCAATTTCTGTGTTTCATCGCCAATAAGAAGGTCCAAGGGATACAGTAAACCTAAAGTGAAGCATCGGAATCTAAAACTGGACTCACAGGAGAGGTTCAAATCATAGAAAGTTAGAGTGTCAGTTCACTTGTACTTAAGTCGCCATTGTGCCATTTGTATTAAATTCCGATGCAATTTCTGTGTTTCATCGTCAATAAGAATGTCCAAGGGATACAGTAAACGTGAAGTGAAGCATCGGAACCTAAAACTAGACTCACAGGAGAGGTTCAAATCATACAATGTTAGAGTGTCAGTCCTCATTTACTTAAGTCGGCATTGTGCGTTTTGTATTAAATTCCGATGCAAATTCTGTGTTTCATCGTCAATAAGATGGTGCAAGGTATACAGTAGACCGGAAGTGAAGCATCGGGATCTAAAACGGGACTCACAGGGGAGGATCGAATTATAGAACGTGAGAGTGTCAGTCCTCTTTTACTTAAGTCGGAATTGTGCCTTTAGAATTCAATTCCGATGCAATTTCTGTGTGTCATGGGCAATTAGAAGGTCCACGGGATACAGTAAATCTGAAGTGAAACATCGGAGTCTAAAACTGGACTCACAGGAAAGATTCAAATCATAGATAGTTAGAGTGTCACTCCTCTTGTACTTAAGTCGGTATTGTGCCTTTTGTATTAAATTCGGATGCAATTTCCGTGTTTCATCGTCAATAAGAAGGTCCAAGTGATACAGTAATCCTTAAGGGAAGCATCGGAATGTAAAACTGGACTCACAGGAGAGGTTCAAATCATAGAATGTTAGAGTTTCAGTCCTCTTTTCATTAAGTCGGAATTGTGCCTTTGAATTTAATTCCGATGCAATTTCTGTGTGTCATCGTCAATTAGAAGGTCCACGGGATACAGTAAACCTGAAGTGAAGCATCGGAGTCTAAAATTGGACTCACAGGAACGATTCAAATCATAGATAGTTAGAGTGTCAGCCCTCTTGTACTTAATTCTGTATTGTGCCTTTTGTATTAAATTCGGATGAAACTTCTGTGTTTAATCGTCAATAAGGAGGTCCAAGGAATACAGTAAACCTGACGTGAAGCATCGGAATCTAAAACTGGACTTACAGGAGAGGTTTAAATCATACAAAGTTGGAGTGTCAGTTCTCTTTTACTTAAGTCGGCATTGTGCCTTTTGTATTAAATTCGGATGCAATTTCTGTGTTTCATCGTCAATAAGATGGTGCAAGGTATACAGTAAACCTGAAGTGAAGCATCGGAATCTAAAACTGGACTCATAGGAGAGATTCAAATCATAGAAAGTTAGAGTGTTACTCCTCTTGTACTTAAGTCGGTATTGTGCCTTTTGTATTAAATTCGGATGCAATTTCTGTGTTTCATCGTCAATAAGACGCTCCAAGGGATACAGTAAACCTTAAGGGAAGCATCGGAATCTAAAACTGGACTCACAGGAGAGGTTCAAATCATAGAATGTTAGAGTGTCAGTCCTCTTTTACTTAAGTCGGCATTGTGCCTTTTGTATTAAATTCGGATGAAACTTCTGTGTTTAATCGTCAGTAAGGAGGTCCAAGGGATACAGTAAACCTGACGTGAAGCATCGGAATCTAAAACTGGACTCATAGGAGAGATTCAAATCATAGAAAGTTAGAGTGTTACTCCTCTTGTACTTAAGTCGGTATTGTGCCTTTTGTATTAAATTGGGATGCAATTTCTGTGTTTCATCGTCAATAAGAAGGTCCAATGGATACAGTAAACCTTAAGGGAAGCATTGGAATCTAAAACTGGACTCACAGGAGAGGTTAAAATAATAGAATGTTAGAGTGTCAGTCCTATTTTACTTAAGTCTGCATTGTGTCCTTTGTATTAAATTCGGATGCAATTTCTGTGTTTCATTGTCAATAAGAATGTCCAAGGGATACAGTAAACCTGAAGTGAAGCATCGGAATCTAAAACTGGACTCACAGGAGAGGTTCAAATCATAGAAAGAGAGAGTGTCAGTCCTCTTGTACTTAAGTCGGCATTGTGCCATTTGTATTAAATTCGGATGCAATTTCTGTGTTTCATCGTCAATAAGAAGGTCCAAGGGATACAGTAAACCTGAAGTGAAGCATCGGAATCTAAAACTGGACTCATAGGAGAGGTTCAAATCATAGAAAGTTAGAGTGTTACTCCTCTTGTACTTAAGTCGGTATTGTGCCTTTTGTATTTAATTCGGATGCAATTTCTGTGTTTCATCGCCAATAAGAAGGTCCAAGGGATAAAGTATACCTTAAGGGAAGCATCGGAATCTAAAACTGGACTCACAGGAGAGGTTTAAATCATAGAAAGTGGGAGTGTCAGTCCTCTTGTACTTAAGTCGGCATTGTGCCTTTTGTATTAAATTCGGATGCAATTTCTGTGTTTCAAAGTCAATTAGAAAGTTCAAGGGATACAGTAAACCTGAAGTGAAGCATCGGAATCTAAAACTGGACTCACAGGAGGGGTTCGAATCATATAAAGTGAGAGTGTCAGTCCTCTTTTACTTAAGTCGGCATTCTGCTTTTTGAATTTAATTCCGATGCAATTTCTGTGATTCATCGTCAATAAGAATGTCCAAGGGATACAGTAAACGTGAAGTGAAGCATCGGAATCTAAAACTAGACTTACACAATAGGTTCAAATCATAGAAATTAGAGTGTCAGTCCTCTTGTACTTATGTCGGCATTGTGATTTTTGTATTAAATTCTGATGCAAACTCTGTGTTTCATTGGCAATAAGAAGGTCCCAGGGATATAGTAAACCTAAAGTGAAGCATCGGAATCTAAAACTGGACTCACAGGAGAGGTTCAAATCACAGAAAGTTAGAGTGTCAGTCCTCTTGTACTTAAGTCGGCATTGTGCTTTTTGAATTTAATTCCGATGCAATTTCTGTGTTTTATCGGTAATAATAACGTCCAAGGGATACAGTGAACCGAAGTGAAGCAACGGAATCTAAAACTGCACTCACAGGAGAGGTTCAAATCATAGATAGTGAGAGTGTCAGTCCTCTTTTACTTAAGTCGGAATTGTGCCTTTCGAATTTAATTCCGATGCAGTTTCTGTGTGTCATCGTCAATAAGAAGGTCCAAGGGATACAGTAAACCTGAAGTGAAGCATCGGAATCTAAAACTGGACTCACAGGAAAGATTCAAATCATAGATAGTTAGAATGTCACTCCTCTTGTACTTAAGTCGGTATTGTGCCTTCTGTATTAAATTCGGATGCGATTTCTGTGTTTCATCATCAATAAGAAGCTCCAATGGATACAGTAAACCTTAAGGGAAGCATCAGAATCTAAAAATGGACTCACAGGAGAGGTTCAAATCATAGAATGTTAGAGTGTCAGTCCTCTTTTACTTAAGTCAGCTTTGTGCCTTTTGTATTAAATTCGGATGAAATTTCTGTGTTTAATCGTCAATAAGAAGGTCCAAGGGATACAGTAAACCTGAAGTGAAGCATCGGAATCTAAAACTGGTCTCACAGGAGGGATTCAACTCATAGATAGTGAGAGTGTCAGTCCTCTTGTACTTAAGTCGGCATTGTGCCTTTTATATTAAATTCCGATACAATTTCTGTGTCTTATCGTCAATAAGAAGGACCAATGGATACAGTAAACCTGAAGGGAAGCATCGGAATCTAAAACTGGACTCACAGGAGAGGTTCAAATCATAGAATGTTAGAGTGTCAGTCCTCTTTTACTTAAGTCGGCATTGTGCCCTTTGTATTAAATTCGGATGCAATTTCTGTGTTTCATCGTCAATAAGAAGGTCCAAGGGATACAGTAAACCTGAAGTGAAGCATTGGAATCTAAAACTAGACTCACAGGAGGGGTTCAAATCATAGAAAGTGGGAGTGTCAGTCTTCTTGTACTTAAGTCGGCATTGTGCCTTTTGAATTTAATTCCGATGCAATTTCTTTGTTTCATCGTCAATAAGAATGTGCAAGGTATACAATAAACCTGAAGTGAGAGCATCGGAATCTAAAACTGGACTCACAGGAGAGGTTCGAATCATGGAAAGTGAGAGTGTCAGTCCTCTTGTACTTAAGTCGCCATTGTGCCTTTTGTATTAAATTTGGATAGAATTTCTGTGTTTCATCGTCAATAAGAAGATCCACGGGATACAGTAAACCTGAAGTAAAGCATCGGAATCTAAATCTGGACTCACAGGAGAGGTTCAAATCATACAAAGTTAGAGTGTCATCCCTCTTGTACTTAAGTCGGCATTGTGCCTTATATATTAAATTCGGATGCAAACTCTGTGTTTCATCGTCAATAAGAAGGTCCAAGGGATACAGTAAACCTAATGTGAAGCATCGGAATCTAAAACTGGACTCACTGGAGGGGTTCAAATCATAGACAGTGAGAGTGTCAGTCCTCTTTTACTTAAGTCGGCATTGTGCTTTTCGAATTTAATTCCGATGCAATTTCTGTGATTCATCGTCAATAAGTATGTCCAAGGGATACAGTAAACCTGAAGTGAAGCACCGGTATCTAAAACTGGACTCTCAGGAGAGGTTCAAATCATAGAAAGTGAGAGTGTCAGTCCTCTTGTACTTAAGTCGGCATTGCGCCATTTGTATTAAATTCGGATGCAATTTCTGTGTTTCATCGTCAATAAGAAGGTGGAAGGGATACAGTAAACCTGAAGTGAAGCATCGGAATCTTAAACTGGACTCATAGGAGAGATTCAAATCATAGAAAGTTAGAGTGTTACTCCTCTTGTACTTAAGTCGGCATTGTGCCTTTTGTATTAAATTCGGATGCAATTTCTGTGTTTCATCGTCAATAAGAAGGTCCAAGAGATACAGTAAACGTTAAGGGAAGCATCGGAATATAAAAGTGGAATCACAGGAGAGGTTCAAATCATAGAAAGTGAGAGTGTCAGTCCTCTTTTACTTACGTCGGAATTGTGCATTTCGAATTTAATTCCGATGCAATTTCTGTGTGTCATCGTCAATAAGAAGGTACAAGGGATACAGTAAACCTGAAGTGAAGCATCGGAATCTTAAACTGGACTCATAGGAGAGATTCAAATCATAGAAAGTTTCTCCTCTTGTACTTAAGTCGGTATTGTGCCTCTTGTATTAAATTCGGATGCAATTTCTGTGTTTCATCGTCAATAAGAAGGTCCAAGGGATACAGTGAACCTGAAGTGAAGCAACGGAATCTAAAACTGCACTCACAGGAGAGGTTCAAATCACAGATAGTGAGAGTGTCAGTCCTCTTTTACTTAAGTCGGAATTGTGCCTTTTGAATTTAATTCCGATGCAGTTTCTGTGTGTCATCGTCAATAAGAAGGTCCAAGGGATACAGTAAACCTGAAGTGAAGCATCGGAATCTAAAACTGGACTCACAGGAAAGATTCAAATCATAGATAGAATGTCACTCTCCTTGTACTTAAGTCGGCATTGTGCATTTTGTATTAAATTCGGATGAAATTTCTGTGTTTAATCGTCAATAAGAAGGTACAAGGCATACAGTAAACCTGAAGTTAAGCATCGGAATCTAAAACTGGACTCACAGGAGGGATTCAAATCATAGCTAGTGAGAGTGTCAGTCCTCTTGTACTTAAGTCGGCATTGTGCCCTTTGTATTAAATTCGGATGCAATTTCTGTGTTTCATCGTCAATAAGAAGGTCCAAGGGATACAGTAAACCTGAAGTGAAGCATTGGAATCTAAAACTAGACTCACAGGAGAGGTTCAAATCATAGAAAGTGGGATTGTCAGTCTTCTTGTAGTTAAGTCGGCATTGTGCCTTTTGAATTTAATTCCGATGCAATTTCTTTGTTTCATCGTCAATAAGAAGGTGCAAGGTATACAATAAACCTGAAGTGAGAGCATCGGAATCTAAAACTGGACTCACAGGAGAGGTTCGAATCATGGAAAGTGAGAGTGTCAGTCCTCTTGTACTTAAGTCGCCATTGTGCCTTTTGTATTAAATTTAGATAGAATTTCTGTGTTTCATCGTCAATAAGAAGATCCACGGGATACAGTAAACCTGAAGTAAAACATCGGAATCTAAATCTGGACTCACAGGAGAGGTTCAAATCATAGAAAGTTAGAGTGTCATCCCTCTTGTACTTAAGTCGGCATTGTGCTTTATATATTAAATTCGGATGCAAACTCTGTGTTTCATCGTCAATAAGAAGGTCCAAGGGATACAGTAAACCTAATGTGAAGCATCGGAATCTAAAACTGGACTCACAGGAGCGTTTCAAATCATAGACAGTGAGAGTGTCAGTCCTCTTTTACTTAAGTCGGCATTGTGCTTTTCGTATTTAATTCCGATGCAATTTCTGTGATTCATCGTCAATAAGAATGTCCAAGGGATACAGTAAACCTGAAGTGAAACACCGGTATCTAAAACTGGACTCACAGGAGAGGTTCAAATCATAGATAGTGAGAGTGTCAGTCCTCTTTTACTTAAGTCGGAATTGTGCCTTTTGAATTTAATTCCGATGCAGTTTCTGTGTGTCATCGTCAATAAGAAGGTCCAAGGGATACAGTAAACCTGAAGTGAAGCATCGGAATCTAAAACTGGACTCACAGGAAAGATTCAAATCATAGATAGAATGTCACTCTCCTTGTACTTAAGTCGGTATTGTGCCTTTTGTATTAAATTCGGATGCAATTTCTGTGTTTCATCGTCAATAAGAAGGTCCAAGAGATACAGTAAACGTTAAGGGAAGCATCGGAATATAAAAGTGGAATCACAGGAGAGGTTCAAATCATAGAATGTTAGAGCGTCAGTCCTCTTTTACTTAAGTCGGCATTGTGCCTTTTGTATTAAATTCGGATGCAATTTCTGTGTTTAATCGTCAATAAGAAGGTCCAAGGGAAACAGTAAACCTAAAGTGAAGCATCGGAATCTAAAACTGGACTCACAGGAGAGGTTCGAATCACAGAAAGTTAGAGTGTCAGTCCTCTTGTACTTAAGTCGGCATTGTGCCTTTTGAATTTAATTCGGATGCAATTTCAGTGTTCTATCGTCAATAAGAACGTCCAAAGGATACAGTAAACCTGAAGTGAAGCAACGGAATCTAAAACTGGACTCACAGGAGAGGTTCAAATCATAGAAAGTGAGAGTGTCAGTCCTCTTTTACTTACGTCGGAATTGTGCATTTTGAATTTAATTCCGATGCAATTTCTGTGTGTCATCGTCAATAAGAAGGTCCAAGGGATACAGTAAACCTGAAGTGAAGCATCGGAATCTTAAACTGGACTCATAGGAGAGATTCAAATCATAGAGAGTTACTCCTCTTGTACTTAAGTCGGTATTGTGCCTCTTGTATAAAATTCGGATGCAATTTCTGTGTTTCATCGTCAATAAGAACGGCCAAGGGATACAGTAAACCTGAAGTGAAGCATCGGAATCTAATACTGGACTCACAGGAGAGGTTCAAATCATAGAAAGTGAGAGTGTCAGTCCTCTTTTACTTACGTCGGAATTGTGCATTTTGAATTTAATTCCGATGCAATTTCTGTGTGTCATCGTCAATAAGAAGGTCCAAGGGATACAGTAAACCTGAAGTGAAGCATCGGAATCTAAAACTGGACTCACAGGAAAGATTCAAATCATAGGTAGAATGTCACTCCTCTTGTACTTAAGTCGGTATTGTGCCTTTTGTATTAAATTCGGATGCGATATCTGTGTTTCATCATCAATAAGAAGCTCCAATGGATACAGTAAACCTTAAGGGAAGGATCGGAATCTAAAAATGGACTCACAGGAGAGGTTCAAATCATAGAATGTTAGAGTGTCAGTCCTCTTTTACTTAAGTCGGCATTGTGCCTTTTGTATTAAATTCGGATGAAATTTCTGTGTTTAATCGTCAATAAGAAGGTCCAAGGGATACAGTAAACCTGAAGTGAAGCATCGGAATCTAAAACTGGACTCACAGGAGGGATTCAAATCATAGGTAGTGAGAGTGTCTGTCCTCTTGTACTTAAGTCGGCATTGTGCCTTTTATATTAAATTCCGATACAATTTCTGTGTCTTATCGTCAATAAGAAGGACCAATGGATACAGTAAACCTCAAGGGAAGCATCGGAATCTAAAACTGGACTCACAGGAGAGGTTCAAATCATAGAATGTTAGAGTATCAGTCCTCTTTTACTTAAGTCGGCATTGTGCCCTTTGTATTAAATTCGGATGCAATTTCTGTGTTTCATCGTCAATAAGAAGGTCCAAGGGATACAGTAAACCTGAAGTGAAGCATTGGAATCTAAAACTAGACTCACAGGAGAGGTTGAAATCATAGAAAGTGGGAGTGTCAGTCTTCTTGTACTTAAGTCGGCATTATGCCTTTTCAATTTAATTCCGATGCAATTTCTTTGTTTCATCGTCAATAAGAAGGTGCAAGGTATACAATAAACCTGAAGTGAGAGCATCGGAATCTAAAACTGGACTCACAGGAGAGGTTCGAATCATGGAAAGTGAGAGTGTCAGTCCTCTTGTACTTAAGTCGCCATTGTGCCTTTGTATTAAATTTGGATAGAATTTCTGTGTTTCATCGTCAATAAGAAGATCCACGGGATACAGTATACCTGAAGTAAAAATCGGAATCTAAATCTGGACTCACAGGAGAGGTTCAAATCATAGAAAGTTAGAGTGTCATCATTCTTGTACTTAAGTAGGCATTGTGCCTTATATATTAAATTCGGATGCAAACTCTGTGTTTCATCGTCAATAAGAAGGTCCAAGGGATACAGTAAACCTAATGTGAAGCATCGGAATCTAAAACTGGACTCACAGGAGGGGTTCAAATCATAGACAGTGAGAGTGTCAGTCCTCTTTTACTTAAGTCGGCATTGTGCTTTTCGAATTTAATTCCGATGCAATTTCAGTGATTCATCGTCAATAAGAATGTCCAAGGGATACAGTAAACCTGAAGTGAAGCACCGGTATCTAAAACTGGACTCACAGGAGAGGTTCAAATCATAGAAAGTGAGAGTGTCAGTCCTCTTGTACTTAAGTCGGCATTGCGCCATTTGTATTAAATGCGGATGCAATTTCTGTGTTTCATCGTCAATAAGAAGGTGGAAGGGATACAGTAAACCTGAAGTGAAGCATCGGAATCTTAAACTGGACTCATAGGAGAGATTCAAATCATAGAAAGTTAGAGTGTTACTCCTCTTGTACTTAAGTCGGTATTGTGCCTTTTGTATTAAATTCGGATGCAATTTCTGTGTTTCATCGTCAATAAGAAGGTGCAAGAGATACATTAAACGTTAAGGGAAGCATCGGAATATAAAAGTGGAATCACAGGAGAGGTTCAAATCATAGAATGTTAGAGCGTCAGTCCTCTTTGACTTAAGTCGGCATTGTGCCTTTTGTATTAAATTCGGATGCAATTTCTGTGTTTAATCGTCAATAAGAAGGTCCAAGGGATACAGTAAACCTAAAGTGAAGCATCGGAATCTAAAACTGGACTCACAGGAGAGGTTCGAATCACAGAAAGTTAGAGTGTCAGTTCTCTTGTACTTAATTCGGCATTGTGCCTTTTGAATTTAATTCCGATGCAATTTCTGTGTTTTATCGTCAATAAGAACGTCCAAGGGATACAGTAAACCTGAAGTGAAGCAACGGAATCTAAAACTGGACTCACAGGAGAGGTTCAAATCATAGAAAGTGAGAGTGTCAGTCCTCTTTTACTTACGTCGGAATTGTGCATTTTTAATTTAATTCCGATGCAATTTCTGTGTGTCATCGTCAATAAGAATGTCCAAGGGATACAGTAAAGCTGAAGTGAAGCATCGGAATCTTAAACTGGACTCGTAGGAGAGATTCAAATCATAGAAAGTTACTCCTCTTTTACTTAAGTCGGTATTGTGCCTCTTGTATTAAATTCGGATGCAATTTCTGTGTTTCATCGTCAATAAGAAGGTCCAAGGGATACAGTAAACCTGAAGTGAAGCATCGGAATCTAATACTGGACGCACAGGAGAGGTTCAAATCATACAAATTTAGAGTGTCAGTCCTCTTGTACTTAAGTCGGCATTGTGCCTTTTGAATTTAATTCCGATGCAATTTCTGTGTTTTATCGTTAATAATAACGTCCAAGGGATACAGTGAACCTGAAGTGAAGCAACGGAATCTAAAACTGCACTCACAGGAAAGGTTCAAATCATAGATAGTGAGAGTGTCAGTCCTCTTTTACTTAAGTCGGAATTGTGCCTTTTGAATTTAATTCCGATGCAGTTTCTGTGTGTCAACGTCAATAAGAAGGTCCAAGGGATACAGTAAACCTGAAGTGAAGCATCGGAATCTAAAACTGGACTCACAGGAAAGATTCAAATCATAGTTAGAATGGCACTCCTCTTGTACTTAAGTCGGTATTGTGCCTATTGTATTAAATTCGGATGCGATTTCTGTGTTTCATCATCAATAAGAAGCTCCAATGGATACAGTAAACCTTAAGGGAAGGATCGGAATCTAAAAATGGACTCACAGGAGAGGTTCAAATCATAGAATGTTAGAGTGTCAGTCCTCTTTTACTTAAGTCGGCATTGTGCCTTTTGTATTAAATTCGGATGAAATTTCTGTGTTTAATCGTCAATAAGAAGGTCCAAGGGATACAGTAAACCTGAAGTGAAGCATCGAAATCTAAAACTGGCCTCACAGGAGGGATTCAAATCATAGCTGGTGAGAGTGTCAGTCCTCTTGTACTTAAGTCGGCATTGTGCCCTTTGTATTAAATTCGGATGCAATTTCTGTGTTTCATCGTCAATAAGAAGGTCCAAGGGATACAGTAAACCTGAAGTGAAGCATTGGAATCTAAAACTAGACTCACAGGAGAGGTTCAAATCATAGAAAGTGGGAGTGTCAGTCTTCTTGTACTTAAGTCGGCATTGTGCCTTTTGAATTTAATTCCGATGCAATTTCTTTGTTTCATCGTCAATAAGAAGGTGCAAGGTATACAATAAACCTGAAGTGAGAGCATCGGAATCTAAAACTGGACTCACAGCAGAGGTTCGAATCATGGAAAGTGAGAGAGTCAGTCCTCTTGTACTTAAGTCGCCATTGTGCCTTTTGTATTAAATTTGGATAGAATTTCTGTGTTTCATCGTCAATAAAAAGATCCACAGGATACAGTAAACCTGAAGTAAAATATCGGAATCTAAATCTGGACTCACAGGAGAGGTTCAAATCATAGAAAGTTAGAGTGTCATCCCTCTTGTACTTAAGTCGGCATTGTGCCTTATATATTAAATTCGGATGCATACTCTGTGTTTCATCGTCAATAAGAAGGTCCAAGGGATAAAGTAAACCTGAAGTGAAGCATCGGAATCTAAAACTGGACTCACAGGAGGGGCTCAAATCATAGACAGTGAGAGTGTCAGTCCTCTTTTACTTAAGTCGGCATTGTGCTTTTCGAATTTAATTCCGATGCAATTTCTGTGATTCATCGTCAATAAGAATGTCCAAGGGATACAGTAAACCTGAAGTGAAGCACCGGTATCTAAAACTGGACTCACAGGAGAGGTTCAAATCATAGAAAGTGAGAGTGTCAGTCCTCTTGTACTTAAGTCGGCATTGTGCCCTTTGTATTAAATTCGGATGCAATTTCTGTGTTTCATCGTCAATAAGAAGGTCCAAGGGATACAGTAAACCAGAAGTGAAGCATTGGAATCTAAAACTAGACTCACAGGAGAGGTTGAAATCATAGAAAGTTGGAGTGTCAGTCTTCTTGTACTTAAGTCGGCATTGTGCCTTTTGAATTTAATTCCGATGCAATTTCTTTGTTTCATCGTCAATAAGAAGGTGCAAGGTATACAATAAACCTGAAGTGAGAGCATCGGAATCTAAAACTGGACTCACAGGAGAGGTTCGAATCATGGAAAGTGAGAGTGTCAGTCCTCTTGTACTTAAGTCGCCATTGTGCCTTTGTATTAAATTTGGATAGAATTTCTGTGTTTCATCGTCAATAAGAAGATCCACGGGATACAGTAAACCTGAAGTAAAAATCGGAATCTAAATCTGGACTCACAGGAGGGGTTCAAATCATAGAAAGTTAGAGTGTCATCCCTCTTGTACTTAAGTCGGCATTGTGCCTTATATATTAAATTCGGATGCAAACTCTGTGTTTCATCGTCAATAAGAAGGTCCAAGGGATACAGTAAACCTAATGTGAAGCATCGGAATCTAAAACTGGACTCACAGGAGGGGTTCAAATCATAGACAGTGAGAGTGTCAGTCCTCTTTTACTTAAGTCGGCATTGTGCTTTTCGAATTTAATTCCGATGCTATTTCTGTGATTCGTCGTCAATAAGAATGTCCAAGGGATACAGTAAACCTGAAGTGAAGCACCGGTATCTAAAACTGGACTCACAGGAGAGGTTCAAATCATAGAAAGTGAGAGTGTCAGTCCTCTTGTATATAAGTCGGCATTGCGCCATTTGTATTAAATTCGGATGCAATTTCTGTGTTTCATCGTCAATAAGAAGGTGGAAGGTATACAGTAAACCTGAAGTGAAGCATCGGAATCTTAAACTGGACTCATAGGAGAGATTCAAATCATAGAAAGTTAGAGTGTTACTCCTCTTGTACTTAAGTCGGTATTGTGCCTTTTGTATTAAATTCGGATGCAATTTCTGTGTTTCATCGTCAATAAGAAGGTGCAAGAGATACATTAAACGTTAAGGGAAGCATCG
The DNA here is from genome assembly GCF_021461385.2 of Schistocerca piceifrons. NCBI lineage: Eukaryota > Metazoa > Arthropoda > Insecta > Orthoptera > Acrididae > Schistocerca > Schistocerca piceifrons. Next base: position 98,823 of record NW_025728805.1, on the reverse strand, counting down.
GAATATAAAAGTGGAATCACAGGAGAGGTTCAAATCATAGAATGTTAAAGCGTCAGTCCTCTTTTACTTAAGTCGGCATTGTGCCTTTTGTATTAAATTCGGATGCAATTTCTGTGTTTAATCGTCAATAAGAAGGTCCAAGGGATACAGTAAACCTAAAGTGAAGCATCGGAATCTAAAACTGGACTCACAGGAGAGGTTCGAATCACAGAAAGTTAGAGTGTCAGTCCTCTTGTACTTAAGTCGGCATTGTGCCTTTTGAATTTAATTCCGATGCAATTTCTGTGTTTTATCGTCAATAAGAACGTCCAAGGGATACAGTAAACCTGAAGTGAAGCAACGGAATCTAAAACTGGACTCACAGGAGAGGTTCAAATCATAGAAAGTGAGAGTGTCAGTCCTCTTTTACTTACGTCGGAATTGTGCATTTTTAATTTAATTCCGATGCAATTTCTGTGTGTCATCGTCAATAAGAATGTCCAAGGGATACAGTAAACCTGAAGTGAAGCATCGGAACCTTAAACTGGACTCATAGGAGAGAATCAAATCATAGAAATTTACTCCTCTTGTACTTAAGTCGGTATTGTGAATCTTGTATTAAATTCGGATGCAATTTCTGTGTTTCATCGTCAATAAGAAGGTCCAAGGGATACAGTAAACCTGAAGTGAAGCATCGGAATCTAATACTGGACGCACAGGAGAGGTTCAAATCATACAAATTTAGAGTGTCAGTCCTCTTGTACTTAAGTCGACATTGTGCCTTTTGAATTTAATTCCGATGCAATTTCTGTGTTTTATCGTTAATAATAACGTCCAAGGGATACAGTGAACCTGAAGTGAAGCAACGGAATCTAAAACTGCACTCACAGGAGAGGTTCAAATCATAGATAGTGAGAGTGTCAGTCCGCTTTTACTTAAGTCGGAATTGTGCCTTTTGAATTTAATTCCGATGCAGTTTCTGTGTGTCATCGTCAATAGGAAAGTCCAAGGGATACAGTAAACCTGAAGTGAAGCATCGGAAACTAAAACTGGACTCACAGGAAAGATTCAAATCATAGATAGAATGTCACTCCTCTTGTACTTAAGTCGGTATTGTGGCTTTTGTATTAAATTCGGATGCGATTTCTGTGTTTCATCATCAATAAGAAGCGCCAATGGATACAGTAAACCTTAAGGGAAGGATCGGAATCTAAAAATGGACTCACAGGAGAGGTTCAAATCATAGAATGTTAGAGTGTCAGTCCTCTTTTACTTAAGTCGGCATTGTGCCTTTTGTATTAAATTCGGATGAAATTTCTGTGTTTAATCGTCAATAAGAAAGTCCAAGGCATACAGTAAACCTGAAGTGAAGCATCGGAATCTAAAACTGGCCTCACAGGAGGGATTCAAATCATAGCTGGTGAGAGTGTCAGTCCTCTTGTACTTAAGTCGGCATTTTGCCTTTTGAATTTAATTCCGATGCAATTTCTTTGTTTCATCGTCAATAAGAAGGTGCAAGGTATACAATAAACCTGAAGTGAGAGCATCGGAATCTAAAACTGGACTCACAGGAGAGGTTCGAATCATGGAAAGTGAGAGAGTCAGTCCTCTTGTACTTAAGTCGCCATTGTGCCTTTTGTATTAAATTTGGATAGAATTTCTGTGTTTCATCGTCAATAAGAAGATCCACAGGATACAGTAAACCTGAAGTAAAATATCGGAATCTAAATCTGGACTCACAGGAGAGGTTCAAATCATAGAAAGTTAGAGTGTCATCCCCCTTGTACTTAAGTCGGCATTGTGCCTTATATATTAAATTCGGATGCATACTCTGTGTTTCATCGTCAATAAGAAGGTCCAAGGGATACAGTAAACCTGAAGTGAAGCATCGGAATCTAAAACTGGACTCACAGGAGGGGCTCAAATCATAGACAGTGAGAGTGTCAGTCCTCTTTTACTTAAGGCGGCATTGTGCTTTTCGAATTTAATTCCGATGCAATTTCTGTGATTCATCGTCAATAAGAATGTCCAAGGGATACAGTAAACCTGAAGTGAAGCACCGGTATCTAAAACTGGACTCACAGGAGAGGTTCAAATCATAGAAAGTGAGAGTGTCAGTCCTCTTGTACTTAAGTCGGCATTGCGCCATTTGTATTAAATTCGGATGCAATTTCTGTGTTACATCGTCAATAAGAAGGTGAAAGGGATACAGTAAACATGTAGTGAAGCATCGGAATCTTAAACTGGACTCATAGGAGAGATTCGAATCATAGAAAGTTAGAGTGTTACTCCTCTTGTACTTAAGTCGGTATTGTGCCTTATGTATTAAATTCGGATGCAATTTCTGTGTTTCATCGTCAATAAGAAGGTGCAAGGTATACAGTAAACCTGAAGTGAAGCATCGGAATCTAAAACTGGACTCACATCAGAGGTTCAAATCATAGAAAGTGAGAGTGTCAGACCTCTTCTACTTAAGTCGGCATTGTGCCATTTGTATTAAATTCGGATACAATTTCTGTGTTTCATCGTCAATAAGAAGGTCCAAGGGATACAGTTCACCTGAAGTGAAGCATCGGAACCTAAAACTGGACTCACAGGAGAGGTGCATATCATAGAAAGTTAGAATGTCAGTCCACTTGTCCTTAAGTCGGCACTGTGCATTTTGTTCTAAATTCGGATGCAATTTCTGTGTTTCATCGTCAATAAGAAGGTCCAAGGGATACAGTATACCTGAAGTGAAGCATCGGAATCTAAAACTGGACTCACAGGAAAGATTCAAATCATACATTGTTAGAGCGTCAGTCCTCTTGTACGTAAGTCAGTATTGTGCCTCTTGTATTAAATTCCGATGCAATTTCTGTGTTTCACCGTCAATAAGAAGAAGCAAGGTACACAGTAAACCTGAAGTGAAGCTTCGGAATCTAAAAGTGGACTCACAGGAGAGGTTCAAATCATAGAAGCTGAGAGTGTCATTCCTCTTGTACTTAAGTCGGCATCGTGCCATTTGTATTAAATTCGGATGCAATTTCTGTGTTTCACCGTCAATAAGAAGGTCCAAGGGATACAGTAAATCTGAAGTGAAACATCGGAATCTAAATCTGGACTCACAGTAGAGGTTCAAATCATAGAAAGTTAAAGTGTCACTCCTCTTGTACTTGAGTCGGTATTGTGCCTTTTGTATTGAATTCGGATGCAATTTCTTTGTTTCATCGTCAATAACAAGGTCCAAGGGATATAGTAAACCTGAAGTGAAGCATCGGAAACTAAAACTGGACTCACAGGAGAAGTTCAAATCATAGAAAGTTAGAGTGTCAGCCCTCTTGTACTTAAGTCGGCATTTTGCCATTTGTATTAAATTCGGATGCAATTTCTGTGTTTCACCGTCAATAAGAAAGTCCAAGGGATACAGTAAACCTGAAGTGAAGCATCAGAATCTAAAACTGGACTCACAGGACAGGTTCAAATCATAGAGAGTTTGAGTGTCACTCCTCTTGTACTTAAGTCGGTATTGTGCGTTTTGTATTAAATTCGGATGCAATATCTGTGTTTCATCGTCAATAAGAAGGTGCAATGTATACAGTAGACCTGAAGTGAAGCATCGGAATCTAAAACTGGACTCACAGGAGACGTTCAAATGATAGAAAGTTAGAGTGTCATTCCTCTTGTACTTAAGTCGCATTGTGCCTTTTGAATTTAATTCCGATGCAATTTCTTTGTTCCATCGTCAATAAGAAGGTGCAAGGTATACAGTAAACCTGAAGTGAAGCATCGGAATCTAAAACTGGACTCACAGGAGAGGTTCGAAACATGGAAAGTGAGAGTGTCAGTCCTCTTTTACTTAAGTCGGCATTGTGCTTTTTGAATTTAATTCCGATGCAATTTCTGTGTTTCATCGTCAATAAGAAGGTCCAAGGGATACAGTAAACCTTAAGGGAAGCGTCGGAATCTAAAACTGGACTCACAGGAGAGGTTCAAATCATAGAAAGTGAGAGTGTTAGTCCTCTTGTATATAAGTCGGTATTGTGCCATTTGTATTAAATTCGGTTGCAATTTCTGTGTTTCATCGTCAACAAGAAGGTCCAAGGGATACAGTAAACATGAAGTGATGCATCGGAATCTAAAACTGGACTCACAGGAGAGATTGAAATCATAGAAAATTAGAGTGTTACTCCTCTTGTACTTAAGTCGGTATTGTGCCTTTTGTATTAAATTCGGATGCAATTTCTGTGTTTCATCGTCAATAAGAAGGTCCAAGGGATACAGTAAACCTTAAGGGAAGCGTCGGAATCTAAAACTGGACTCACGGGAGGGGTTCAAATCATAGAAAGTTGGAGTGTCAGTCTTCTTGTACTTAAGTGGGCCTTGTGCCTTTTGAATTTAATTCCGATGCAATTTCTTTGTTTCATCGTCAATAAGAAGGTGCAAGGTATACAATAAACCTGAAGTGAGAGCATCGGAATCTAAAACTGGACTCACAGGAGAGGTTCGAATCATGGAAAGTGAGAGAGTCAGTCCTCTTGTACTTAAGTCGCCATTGTGCCTTTTGTATTAAATTTGGATAGAATTTCTGTGTTTCATCGTCAATAAGAAGATCCACAGGATACAGTAAACCTGAAGTAAAATATCGGAATCTAAATCTGGACTCACAGGAGAGGTTCAAATCATAGAAAGTTAGAGTGTCATCCCTCTTGTACTTAAGTCGGCATTGTGCCTTATATATTAAATTCGGATGCATACTCTGTGTTTCATCGTCAATAAGAAGGTCCAAGGGATACAGTAAACCTGAAGTGAAGCATCGGAATCTAAAACTGGACTCACAGGAGGGGCTCAAATCATAGACAGTGAGAGTGTCAGTCCTCTTTTACTTAAGGCGGCGTTGTGCTTTTCGAATTTAATTCCGATGCAATTTCTGTGATTCATCGTCAATAAGAATTTCCAAGGGATACAGTAAACCTGAAGTGAAGCACCGGTATCTAAAACTGGACTCACAGGAGAGGTTCAAATCATAGAAAGTGAGAGTGTCAGTCCTCTTGTACTTAAGTCGGCATTGCGCCATTTGTATTAAATTCGGATGCAATTTCTGTGTTACATCGTCAATAAGAAGGTGAAAGGGATACAGTAAACATGAAGTGAAGCATCGGAATCTTAAACTGGACTCATAGGAGAGATTCAAATCATAGAAAGTTAGAGTGTTACTCCTCTTGTACTTAAGTCGGTATTGTGCCTTTTGTATTAAATTCGGATGCAATTTCTGTGTTTCATCGTCAATAAGAAGGTCCAAGAGATACAGTAAACGTTAAGGGAAGCATCGGAATATAAAAGTGGAATCACAGGAGAGGTTCAAATCATAGAATGTTAGAGCGTCAGTCCTCTTTTACTTAAGTCGGCATTGTGCCTTTTGTATTAAATTCGGATGCAATTTCTGTGTTTAATCGTCAATAAGAAGGTCCAAGGGATACAGTAAACCTAAAGTGAAGCATCGGAATCTAAAACTGGACTCACATCAGAGGTTCAAATAATAGAAAGTGAGAGTGTCAGTCCTCTTCTACTTAAGTCGGCATTGTGCCATTTGTATTAAATTCGGATACAATTTCTGTGTTTCATCGTCAATAAGAAGGTCCAAGGGATACAGTTAACCTGAAGTGAAGCATCGGAACCTAAAACTGGACACACAGGAGAGGTGCATATCATAGAAAGTTAGAATGTCAGTCCACTTGTCCTTAAGTCGGCATTGTGCATTTTGTTCTAAATTCGGATGCAATTTCTGTGTTTCATCGTCAATAAGAAGGTGCAAGGTATACAGTATACCTGAAGTGAAGCATCGGAATCTAAAACTGGACTCACAGGAAAGATTCAAATCATACATTGTTAGAGCGTCAGTCCTCTTGTACGTAAGTCAGTATTGTGCCTCTTGTATTAAATTCCGATGCAATTTCTGTGTTTCACCGTCAATAAGAAGGTGCAAGGTACACAGTAAACCTGAAGTGAAGCTTCGGAATCTAAAAGTGGACTCACAGGAGAGGTTCAAATCATAGAAGCTGAGTGTGTCATTCCTCTTGTACTTAAGTCGGCATTGTGCCATTTGTATTAAATTCGGATGCAATTTCTGTGTTTCATCGTCAATAAGAAGGTCCAAGGGATACAGTAAATCTGAAGTGAAACATCGGAATCTAAATCTGGACTCACAGTAGAGGTTGAAATCATAGAAAGTTAAAGTGTCACTCCTCTTGTACTTGAGTCCGTATTGTGCCTTTTGTATTGAATTCGGATGCAATTTCTGTGTTTCATCGTCAATAACAAAGTCCAAGGGATATTGTAAACCTGAAGTGAAGCATCGGAAACTAAAACTGGACTCACAGGAGAAGTTCAAATCATAGAAAGTTAGAGTGTCAGTCCTCTTGTACTTAAGTCGGCATTTTGCCATTTGTATTAAATTCGGATGCAATTTCTGTGTTTCATCGTCAACAAGAAGGTCCAAGGGATACAGTAAACCTGAAGTGATGCATCGGAATCTAAAACTGGACTCACAGGAGAGATTGAAATCATAGAAAGTTAGAGTGTTACTCCTCTTGTACTTAAGTCGGTATTGTGCCTTTTGTATTAAATTCGGATGCAATTTCTGTGTTTCATCGTCAATAAGAAGTTCCAAGGGATACAGTAAACCTTAAGGGGAGCGTCGGAATCTAAAACTGGACTCACAGGAGGGGTTCAAATCATAGAAAGTGAGAGTGTCAGTCCTCTTTTACTTAAGTCGGCACTGTGCTTTTTGAATTTAATTCCGATGCAATTTCTGTGTTTCATCGTCAATAAGAAGGTCCAAGGGATACAGTAAACCTGAAGTGAAGCATCGGAATCTAAAACTGGACTCACAGGAGAAGTTCAAATCATAGAAAGTTAGAGTGTCAGTGCTCTTGTACTTAAGTCGGCATTGTGCCTTTATATTAAATTCGGATGCAATTTCTGTGTTTCACCGTCAATATGAAAGTCCAAGGGATACAGTAAACCTGAAGTGAAGCATCGGAATCTAAAACTGGACTCACATCAGAGGTTCAAATCATAGAAAGTGAGAGTGTCACTCCTCTTCTACTTAAGTCGGCGTTGTGCCATTTGTATTAAATTCGGATACAATTTCTGTGTTTCATCGTCAATAAGAAGGTCCAAGGGATACAGTTAACCTGAAGTGAAGCATCGAAACCTAAAACTGGACTCACAGGAGAGGTTCATATCATAGAAAGTTAGAATGTCAGTCCACTTGTCCTTAAGTCGGCATTGTGCATTTTTTTCTAAATTCGGATGCAATTTCTGTGTTTCATCGTCAATAAGAAGGTCCAAGGGATACAGTAAATCTGAAGTGAAACATCGGAATCTAAATCTGGACTCACAGTAGAGGTTCAAATCATAGAAAGTTAAAGTGTCACTCCTCTTGTATTTGAGTCGGTATTCTGCTTTTTGTATTGAATTCGGATGCAATTTCTTTGTTTCATCGTCAATAACTAGGTCCAAGGGATATAGTAAACCTGAAGTGAAGCATCGGAATCTAAAACTGGACTCACAGGAGAAGTTCAAATCATAGAAAGTTAGAGTGTCAGTCCTCTTGTACTTAAGTCGGCATTTTGCCTTATGTATTAAATTCGGATGCAATTTCTGTGTTTCACCGTCAATAAGAAAGTCCAAGGGATACAGTAAACTTAAAGTGAAGCATCAGAATCTAAAACTGGACTCACAGGACAGGTTCAAATCATAGAGAGTTAGAGTGTCACTCCTCTCGTACTTAAGTCGGTATTGTGCGTTTTGTATTAAATTCGGATGCAATATCTGTGTTCATCGTCAATAAGAAGGTGCAATGTATACAGTAGACCTGAAGTGAAGAATCGGATTCTAAAACTGGACTCACAGGAGACGTTCAAATCATAGAAAGTTAGAGTGTCATTCCTCTTGTACGTAAGTCGCATTGTGCCTTTTGAATTTAATTCCGATGCAATTTCTTTGTTTCATCGTCAACAAGAAGGTGCAAGGTATACAGTAAACCTGAAGTGAAGCATCGGAATCTAAAACTGGACTCACAGGAGAGGTTCGAAACATGGAAAGTGAGTGTGTCAGTCCTCTTTTACTTAAGTCGGCATTGTGCTTTTTGAATTTAATTCCGATGCAATTTCTGTGTTTCATCGTCAATAAGAAGGTCCAAGGGATACAGTAAACCTGAAGTGAAGCATCGGAATCTAAAACTGGACTCACAGGAGGGGTTCAAATCATAGAAAGTGAGAGTGTCAGTCCTCTTTTACTTAAGTCGGCATTGTGCTTTTTGAATTTAATTCCGATGCAATTTCTGTGTTTCATCGTCAATAAGAAGGTCCAAGGGATACAGTAAACCTTAAGGGAAGCGTCAGGATCTAAAACTGGACTCACAGGAGAGGTTCAAATCATAGAAAGTGAGAGTGTTAGTCCTCTTGTATATAAGTCGGTATTGTGCCATTTGTATTAAATTCGGTTGCAATTTCTGTGTTTCATCGTCAATAAGAAGGTCCAAGGGATACAGTAAACCTGAAGTGATGCATCGGAATCTAAAACTGGACTCACAGGAGAGATTGAAATCATAGAAAGTTAGAGTGTTACTCCTCTTGTACTTAAGTCGGTATTGTGCCTTTTGTGTTAAATTCGGATGCAATTTCTGTTTTTCATCGTCAATAAAAAGGTCCAAGGGATACAGTAAACCTTAAGGGAAGCGTCGGAATCTAAAACTGGACTCACAGGAGGGGTTCAAATCATAGAAAGTGAGAGTGTCAGTCCTCTTTTACTTAAGTCGGCACTGTGCCTTTTGAATTTAATTCCGATGCAATTTCTGTATTTCATCGTCAATAAGAAGGTCCAAGGGATACAGTAAACCTGAAGTGAAGCATCGGAATCTAAAACTGGACTCACAGGAGAAGTTCGAATCATAGAAAGTTCTAGTGTCAGTGCTCTTGTACTTAAGTCGGCATTGTGCCTTTATATTAAATTCGGATGCAATTTCTGTGTTTCACCGTCAATAAGAAAGCCCAAGGGATAAAGTAAACCTGAAGTGAAGCATCGGAATCTAAAACTGGACTCACACGACAGGTTCAAATCATAGAGAGTTAGAGTGTCATTCCTCTTGTACTTAAGTCGGTATTGTACGTTTTGTATTAAATTCGGATGCAATATCTGTGTTTCATCGTCAATAAGAAGGTGCAATGTATACAGTAGACCTGAAGTGAAGCATCGGAATCTAAAACTGGACTCCCAGGAGAGGTTCAAATCATAGAAAGTGAGAGTGTTAGTCCTCTTGTACTTAAGTCGGTATTGTGCTATTTGTATTAAATTCCTATGCAATATCTGTGTTTTATCGTCAATACGAAGGTCCAAGGGATACAGTAAACCTTAAGGGAAGCGTCGGAATCTAAAACTGGACTCATATTAGAGGTTCAAATCATAGAAAGTGAGAGTGTTAGTCCTCTTTTACTTAAGTCGGCATTGTGCCTTTTGTATTAAATTCGGATGAATTTTCTGTGTTTAATCGTCAATAAGAAGGTCCAATTGATACAGTAAACCTGAAGTGAAGCATCGGAATCTAAAACTGGACTCACAGGAGAGGTTCAAATCATAGAAAGTTAGAGTGTCAGTCCTCTTCTACTTAAGTCGGCATTGTGCCTTTTGTATTAAATTCCTATGCAATTTCAGTGTCTCATCGTCAATAAGAAGGTGTAAGGTATACAGTAAACCTGAAGTGAAGCATCGGAATCTAAAACATGTCTCACAGGAGAGGTTCAAATCAAAGAAAGTGAGAGTGTCAGTCCTCTTGTACTTAAGTCGGCATTGTGCCATTTGTATTAAATTCGGATGCAATTTCTGTGTTTCATCGTCAAATAGAAGGTCCAAGGGATACAGAAAACCTGAAGTGAAGCATCGGAATCTAAAACTGGACTCACAGGAGAGGTTCAAATCATAGATAGTGAGAGTGTCAGTCTTCTTGTAATTAAGTCGGCATTATGCCATTTGTATTAAATTCAGATACAATTTCCGTGTTTCATCGTCAATAAGAAGGTCCAAGGGATACAGGAAACCTGAAGTGAAGCATCGGAATCCAAAACTGGACTCACAGGAGAAGTTCAAATCAAAGAAAGTTAGAGACTCACTCCTCTTGTACTTACGTCGGTATTGTGCCTTTTGTATTGAATTCGGATGCCATTTCTTTGTTTCATCGTCAATAAGTAGGTCGAAGGGAGACAGTAAACCTGAGGTGAAGCATCGGAATTAAGACTAGATTTACAGGAGAGGTTCAAATCAAAGAAAGTGAGAGTGTCAGTCCTCTTGTACTTAAGTCGGCATTGTGCGTTTTGAATTTAATTCCGATGGAATTTCTGTGGGTCATCGTCAATAAGAAGGTCAAAGGGATACAGTAAACCTGAAGTGAAGCTTCGGAAACTAAAACTGGACTCACAGGAAAGATTCAAATCATAGATAGTTAGAGTGTCAGTCCTCTTGTACTTAAGTCAGTATTGTGCCTCTTGTATTAAATTCGGATGCAATTTCTGTGTCTCATCGTCAATAAGAAGGACCAAGGGACACAGTAATCCTCAAGTGAAACATCGGAATCTAAAAGTGGACTCACAGGAGAGGTTTGAATCATAGAAAGTTAGAGTGTCAGTCCACTTTTACTTAAGTCGACATTGTGCCTTTTGTATTAAATTGCGATGCAATTTCTGTGTTTCATCGTCAATAAGAAGGTGCAAGAAACACAGTAAACCTGAAGTGAAGCATCGGAATCTAAAACTGGACTCACAGGAGAGGTTAATATCATAGAAACTGAGAGTGTCAGACCTCTTGTACTTAAGTCGGCATTGTGCCAATTGTATTAAATTCGGATGCAATTTCTGTGTTTCATCGTCAGTAAGAAGGTCCAAGGGATACAGTAAAACTGAAGTGAAACATCGGAATCTAAATCTGGACTCACAGGAGAGGTTCAAATCATAGAAAGTTAGAGTGCCACTCCTCTTGTACTTGAGTCGGTATTGTGCCTTTTGTATTGAATTCGGATGCAATTTCTGTGTTTCATCGTCAATAACAAGGTCCAAGGGATATAATAAACCTGAAGTGAAGCATCGGAATCTAAATCTGGCCTCACAGGAGAAGTTCAAATCATAGAAAGTTAGAGTGTCAGTCCTGTTGTACTTATGTAGGCATTGTGCTTTTGTATTAAATTCGGATGCAATTTCAGTGTTTCACCGTCAATAAGAAAGTCCAAGGGATACAGTAAACCTGAAGTGAAGCATCGGAATCTAAAACTGGACTCACAGGAGAGGTTCAAATCATAGAGAGTTAGAGTGTCACTCCTCTTGTACTTGAGTCGGTATTGTGCCTTTTGTATTGAATTCGGATGCAATTTCTGTTTTTCATCGTCAATAACAAGGTCCAAGGGGTATAGTAAACCTGAAGTGAAGCATCAGAATCTAAAACTGGACTCACAGGACATGTTCAAATCATAGAGAGTTAGAGTGTCACTCCTCTTGTACTTAAGTCGGTATTGTGCGTTTTGTATTAAATTCGGATGCAATATCTGTGTTTCATCGTCAATAAGAAGGTGCAATGCATACAGTAGACCTGAAGTGAAGCATCGGAATCTAAAACTGGACTCACAGGAGACGTTCAAATCATAGAAAGTTAGAGTGTCATTACTCTTGTACTTAAGTCGCATTGTGCCTTTTGAAGTTAATTCCGATGCAATTTCTTTGTTTCATCGTCAATAAGAAGGTGCAAGGTATACAGTAAACCTGAAGTGAAGCATCGGAATCTAAAACTGGACTCACAGGAGAGGTTCGAAACATGGAAAGTGAGAGTGTCAGTCCTCTTTTACTTAAGTCGGCATTGTGCTTTTTGAATTTAATTCCGATGCAATTTCTGTGTTTCATCGTCAATAAGAAGGTCCAAGGGATACAGTAAACCTGAAGTCAAGCATCGGAATCTAAAACTGGACTCACAGGAGGGGTTCAAATCATAGAAAGTGAGAGTGTCAGTCCTCTTTTACTTAAGTCGGCATTGTGCTTTTTGAATTTAATTCCGATGCAATTTCTGTGTTTCATCGTCAATAAGAAGGTCCAAGGGATACAGTAAACCTTAAGGGAAGCGTCGGAATCTAAAACTGGACTCTCAGGAGAGGTTCAAATCATAGAAAGTGCGAGTGTTAGTCCTCTTGTACTTAAGTCGGTATTGTGCCATTTGTATTAAATTCGGTAGCAATTTCTGTGTTTCATCGTCAATAAGGAAGTGCAAGGGATACAGTAAACCTGAAGTGATGCATCGGAATCTAAAACTGGACTCACAGGAGAGATTGAAATCATAGAAAATTAGAGTGTTACTCCTCTTGTACTTAAGTCGGTATTGTGCCTTTTGTATTAAATTCGGATGCAATTTCTGTGTTTCATCGTCAATAAGAAGGTCCAAGGGATACAGTAAACCTTAAGGGAAGCGTCGGAATCTAAAACTGGACTCACAGGAGAGTTTCAAATCATACAAAGTGAGCGTGTCAGTCCTCTTTTACTTAAGTCGGCACTGTGCTTTTTGAATTTAATTCCGATGCAATTTCTGTGTTTCATCGTCAATAAGAAGGTCCAAGGGATACAGTAAACCTGAAGTGAAGCATCGGAATCTAAAACTGCACTCACAGGAGAAGTTCAAATCATAGAAAGTTAGAGTGTCAGTGCTCTTGTACTTAAGTCGGCATTGTGCCTTTATATTAAATTCGGATGCAATTTGTGTGTTTCACCGTCAATAAGAAAGTCCAAGGGATACAGTAAACCTGAAGTGAAGCATCGGAATCTAAAACTGGACTCACAGGACAGGTTCAAATCATAGAGAGTTGGAGTGTCATTCCTCTTCTACTTAAGTCGGTATTGTGCGATTTGTATTAAATTCGGATGCAATATCTGTGTTTCATCGTCAATAAGAAGGTGCAATGTATACAGTAGACCTGAAGTGAAGCATCGGAATCTAAAACTGGACTCACAGGAGACGTTCAAATCATAGAAAGTTAGAGTGTCATTCCTCTTGTACTTAAGTCGCATTGTGCCGTTTGAATTTAATTCCGATGCAATTTCTTTGTTTCATCGTCAATAAGAAGGTGCAAGGTATACAGTAAACTTGGAGTGAAGCTTCGGAATCTAAAACTGGACTCACAGGAGAGGTTCGAAACATGGAAAGTGAGAGTGTCAGTCCTCTTTTACATAAGTCGGCATTGTGCTTTTTGAATTTAATTTCGATACAATATCTGTGTTTCATCGTCAATAAGAAGGTCCAAGGGATACAGTAAACCTGAAGTGAAGCATCGGAATCTAAATTTGGACTCACAGGAGGGGTTCAAATCATAGAAAGTGAGAGTGTCAGTCCTCTTTTACTTAAGTCGGCATTGTGCTTTTTGAATTGAATTCCGATGCAATTTCTGTGTTTCATCGTCAATAAGAATGTCCAAGCGATACAGTAAACTTGAAGTGAAGCATCGGAATCTAAAACTGGATTCCCAGGAGAGGTTCAAATCATAGAAAGTGAGAGTGTTAGTCCTCTTGTACTTAAGTCGGCATTGTGCCATTTGTATTAAATTCGGTTGCAATTTCTGTGTTTCATCGTCAATAAGAATGTCCAAGGGATACAGTAAACCTGAAGTGATGCATCGGAATCTAAAACTGGACTCACAGGAGAGGTTCAAATCATAGAAAGTTAGAGTGTCAGTCCTCTTCTACTTAAGTCGGCATTGTGCCTTTTGTATTAAATTCCGATGCAATTTCAGTGTCTCATCGTCAATAAGAAGGTGCAAGGTATACAGTAAACCTGAAGTGAAGCATCGGAATCTAAAACATGTCTCACAGGAGAGGTTCAAATAGAAGAAAGTGAGAGTGTCAGTCCTCTTGTACTTAAGTCGGCATTGTGCCATTTGTATTAAATTCGGATGCAATTTCTGTGTTTCATCGTCAATAAGAAGGTCCAAGGGATACAGAAAACCTGAAGTGAAGGATCGGAATCTAAAACTGGACTCACAGGAGAGGTTCAAATCATAGATAGTGAGAGTGTCAGTCTTCTCGTAATTAAGTCGGCATTATGCCATTTGTATTAAATTCAGATACAATTTCCGTGTTTCATCGTCAATAAGAAGGTCCAAGGGATACAGGAAACCTGAAGTGAAGCATCGGAATCCAAAACTAGACTCACAGGAGAAGTTCAAATCATAGAAAGTTAGAGACTCACTCCTCTTGTACTTACGTCGGTATTGTGCCTTTTGTATTGAATTCGGATGCCATTTCTTTGTTTCATCGTCAATAAGAAGGTCGAAGGGAGACAGTAAATCTGAAGTGAAGCATCGGAATCTGAGACTGGACTCACTGGAGAGGTTCAAATCATAGAAAGTTAGAATGTCAGTCCTCATGTACTTAATTCGGCATTGTGTGTTTTGTATGAAATTCGGATGCAATTCCTGTGATTCATCGTCAATAAGGAGGTGCAAGGTATACAGTAAACCTGAAGTGAAGCAACGCAATCTAAAACTGGACTCACAGGAGTGGTTCAAATCATAGAAACCGAGAGTGTCAGTCCTCTTGTACTTAAGTCGACATCGTGCCATTTGTATTAAATTGGGATGCAATTTCTGTGTTTCATCTTCAATAAGAAGGTCCAATCTATACAGTAAACCTGAAGTGAAGCATCGGAATCTGAAACTGGACTCACAGGAGAGGTTCAAATCATAGAAAGTTAGAGTGTCACTCCTATTGTACTTAAGTCGGTATTGTGCCTTTTGTATTAAATTCGGATGCAATGTCTGTGGTTCATCGTCAATAAGAATGTCCAAGGGATACAGTAAACCTGAATTAAAGCATCGGAATCTAAAACTGGATGCACAGGAGAGGTTCAAATCATAGAAAGTTAGAATGTCAGTCCTCCTGTACTTCAGTCGGCACTGTGCGTTTTGAATTTAATTCCGATGTAATTTCTGTGTTTGATCGTCAATAAGAAGGTCCAAAGGATACAGAAAACCTGAAGTGAAGCATCGGAATCTAAAACTAGATTTACAGGAGAGGTTCAAATCAAAGAAAGTGAGAGTGTCAGTCCTCTTGTACTTAAGTCGGCATTGTGCCTTTTGAACTTAATTCCGATGCAATTTCTGTGTTTTATCGTCAATAAGAACGCCCAAGGGATACAGTAAACCTGAAGTGAAGCAACGGAATCTAAAACTGGACTCACAGGAGAGGTTCAAATCATAGAAAGTGAGAGTGTCAGTCCTCTTTTACTTAAGTCGGAATTGTGCCTTTTGAATTTAATTCCGATGCTATTTCTGTGTGTCAACGTCAATAAGAAGGTCAAAGGGATACAGTAAACCTGAAGTGATGCTTCGGAATCTAAAACTGGACTCACAGGAGAGGTTCAAATCATAGAAAGTTAGAGTGTCAGTCCTCTTCTACTTAAGTCGGCATTGTGCCTTTTGTATTAAATTCCGATGCAATTTCAGTGTCTCATCGTCAATAAGAAGGTGCAAGGTATACAGTAAACCTGAAGTGATGCTTCGGAATCTAAAACTGGACTCACAGGAGAGGTTCAAATCATAGAAAGTTAGAGTGTCAGTCCTCTTGTACTTAAGTCGGCATTGTGCCATTTGTATTAAATTCGGATGCAATTTCTGTGTTTTATCGTCAATAAGAAGGTCCAAGGGATACAGAAAACCTGAAGTGAAGGATCGGAATCTAAAACTGGACTCACAGGAGAGGTTCAAATCATAGATAGTGAGAGTGTCAGTCTTCTTGTAATTAAGTCGGCATTATGCCATTTGTATTAAATTCAGATACAATTTCCGTGTTTCATCGTCAATAAGAAGGTCCAAGGGATACAGGAAACCTGAAGTGAAGCATCGGAATCCAAAACTGGACTCACAGGAAAAGTTCAAATCATAGAAAGTTAGACACTCACTCCTCTTGTACTTACGTCGGTATTGTGCCTTTTGTATTGAATTCGGATGCCATTTCTTTGTTTCATCGTCAATAAGAAGGTCGAAGGGAGACAGTAAACCTGAAGTGAAGCATCGGAATCTGAAACTGGACTCACTGGAGAGGTTCAAATCATAGAAAGTTAGAATGTCAGTCCTCATGTACTTAATTCGGCATTGTGTGTTTTGTATGAAATTCGGATGCAATTCCTGTGTTTCATCGTCAATAAGGAGGTGCAAGGTATACAGTAAACCTGAAGTGAAGCAACGGAATCTAAAACTGGATTCACAGGAGTGGTTCAAATCATAGAAACCGAGAGTGTCAGTCCTCTTGTACTTAAGTCGACATCGTGCCATTTGTATTAAATTGGGATGCAATTTCTGTGTTTCATCTTCAATAACAAGGTCCAATCTATACAGTAAACCTGAAGTGAAGCATCGGAATCTAAAACTGGACTCACAGGAGAGGTTCAAATCATAGAAAGTTAGAGTGTCACTCCTATTGTACTTAAGTCGGTATTGTGCCTTTTGTATTAAATTCGGATGCAATGTCTGTGGTTCATCGTCAATAAGAATGTCCAAGGGATACAGTAAACCTGAATTAAAGCATCGGAATCTAAAACTGGATGCACAGGAGAGGTTCAAATCATAGAAAGTTAGACTGTCAGTCCTCTTGTACTTCAGTCGGCATTGTGCGTTTTGAATTTAATTCCGATGTAATTTCTGTGTTTGATCGTCAATAAGAAGGTCCAAAGGATACAGAAAACCTGAAGTGAAGCATCGGAATCTAAAACTAGATTTACAGGAGAGGTTCAAATCAAAGAAAGTGAGAGTGTCAGTCCTCTTGTACTTAAGTCGGCATTGTGCCTTTTGAATTTAGTTCCGCTGCAATTTCTGTGTTTTATCGTCAATAAGAACGCCCAAGGGATACAGTAAACCTGAAGTGAAGCAACGGAATCTAAAACTGGACTCACAGGAGAGGTTCAAATCATAGAAACCGAGAGTGTCAGTCCTCTTGTACTTAAGTCGACATCGTGCCATTTGTATTAAATTGGGATGCAATTTCTGTGTTTCATCTTCAATAAGAAGGTCCAATCTATACAGTAAACCTGAAGTGAAGCATCGGAATCTAAAACTGGACTCACAGGAGAGGTTCAAATCATAGAAAGTTAGAGTGTCACTCCTATTGTACTTAAGTCGGTATTGTGCCTTTTGTATTAAATTCGGATGCAATGTCTGTGGTTCATCGTCAATAAGAATGTCCAAGGGATACAGTAAACCGGAATTAAAGCATCGGAATCTAAAACTGGATGCACAGGAGAGGTTCAAATCATAGAAAGTTAGAATGTCAGTCCTCCTGTACTTCAGTCGGCACTGTGCGTTTTGAATTTAATTCCGATGTAATTTCTGTGTTTGATCGTCAATAAGAAGGTCCAAAGGATACAGAAAACCTGACGTGAAGCATCGGAATCTAAAACTAGATTTACAGGAGAGGTTCAAATCAAAGAAAGTGAGAGTGTCAGTCCTCTTGTACTTAAGTCGGCATTGTGCCTTTTGAATTTAATTCCGATGCAATTTCTGTGTTTTATCGTCAATAAGAACGCCCAAGGGATACAGTAAACCTGAAGTGAAGCAACGGAATCTAAAACTGGACTCACAGGAGAGGTTCAAATCATAGAAAGTGAGAGTGTCAGTCCTCTTTTACTTAAGTCGGAATTGTGCCTTTTGAATTTAATTCCGATGCAATTTCTGTGTGTCAACGTCAATAAGAGGGTCAAAGGGATACAGTAAACCTGAAGTGATGCATCGGAATCTAAAACTGGACTCACAGGAGAGGTTCAAATCATAGAAAGTTAGAGTGTCAGTCCTCTTCTACTTAAGTCGGCATTGTGCCTTTTGTATTAAATTCCGATGCAATTTCAGTGTCTCATCGTCAATAAGAAGGTGCAAGGTATACAGTAAACCTGAAGTGGAGCATCGGAATCTAAAACATGTCTCACAGGAGAGGTTCAAATCAAAGAAAGTGAGAGTGTCAGTCCTCTTGTACTTAAGTCGGCATTGTGCCATCTGTATTAAATTCGGATGCAATTTCTGTGTTTTATCGTCAATAAGAAGGTCCAAGAGATACAGAAAACCTGAAGTGAAGGATCGGAATCTAAAACTGGACTCACAGGAGAGGTTCAAATCATAGATAGTGAGAGTGTCAGTCTTCTTGTAATTAAGTCGGCATTATGCCATTTGTATTAAATTCAGATACAATTTCCGTGTTTCATCGTCAATAAGAAGGTCCAAGGGATACAGGAAACCTGAAGTGAAGCATCGGAATCCAAAACTGGACTCACAGGAAAAGTTCAAATCATAGAAAGTTAGAGACTCACTCCTCTTGTACTTACGTCGGTATTGTGCCTTTTGTATTGAATTCGGATGCCATTTCTTTGTTTCATCGTCAATAAGAAGGTCGAAGGGAGACAGTAAACCTGAAGTGAAGCATCGGAATCTGAAACTGGACTCACTGGAGAGGTTCAAATCATAGAAAGTTAGAATGTCAGTCCTCATGTACTTAATTCGGCATTGTGTGTTTTGTATTAAATTCGGATGCAATTCCTGTGTTTCATCGTCAATAAGGAGGTGCAAGGTATACAGTAAACCTGAAGTGAAGCAACGGAATCTAAAACTGGATTCACAGGAGTGGTTCAAATCATAGAAACCGAGAGTGTCAGTCCTCTTGTACTTAAGTCGACATCGTGCCATTTGTATTAAATTGGGATGCAATTTCTGTGTTTCATCCTCAATAACAAGGTCCAATCTATACAGTAAACCTGAAGTGAAGCATCGGAATCTAAAACTGGACTCACAGGAGAGGTTCAAATCATAGAAAGTTAGAGTGTCACTCCTATTGTACTTAAGTCGGTATTGTGCCTTTTGTATTAAATTCGGATGCAATGTCTGTGGTTCATCGTCAATAAGAATGTCCAAGGGGTACAGTAAACCTGAATTAAAGCATCGGAATCTAAAACTGGATGCACAGGAGAGGTTCAAATCAAAGAAAGTTAGACTGTCAGTCCTCTTGTACTTCAGTCGGCATTGTGCGTTTTGAATTTAATTCCGATGAAATTTCTGTGTTTGATCGTCAATAAGAAGGTCCAAAGGATACAGAAAACCTGAAGTGAAGCATCGGAATCTAAAACTAGATTTACAGGAGAGGTTCAAATCAAAGTAAGTGAGAGTGTCAGTCCTCTTGTACTTAAGTCGGCATTGTGCCTTTTGAATTTAGTTCCGCTGCAATTTCTGTGTTTTATCGTCAATAAGAACGCCCAAGGGATACAGTAAACCTGAAGTGAAGCAACGGAATCTAAAACTTTACTCACAGGAGAGGTTCAAATCATAGAAAGTGAGAGTGTCAGTCCTCTTTTACTTAAGTCGGAATTGTGCCTTTTGAATTTAATTCCGATGCAATTTCTGTGTGTCAACGTCAATAAGAAGGTCAAAGGGATACAGTTAACCTGAAGTGAAGCTTCGGAATCAAAACTGGACTCACAGGATTGGTTCAAATCATACAAAGTTAGAGTGTCAGTCCTCTTTTACTTAAGTCAGCATTGTGCCTTTTGTATTAAATTCCGATGCAATTTCTGTGTTTCATCGTCAATAAGAAGGTGCAAGGTATACAGTAAACCTGAAGTGAAGCATCGGAATCTAAAACTGGACTCACATCAGAGGTTCAAATCATAGAAAGTGAGAGTGTCAGTCCTCTTGTACTTAAGTCGGCATTGTGCCATTTGTATTAAATTCGGATGCAATTTCTGTGTTTCATCGTCAATAAGAAGGTCCAAGGGATACAGTTAACCTGAAGTGAAGCATCGGAATCTAAAACTGCACTCACAGAAGAGGTTTATATCATAGAAAGTTAGAAAGTCAGTCCTCTTGTACTTAAGACGGCATTGTGCGTTTTGAATTTAATTCCGATGCAATTTCTGTGTTTCATCGTCAATAAGAAGGTCCAAAGGATACAGTAAACCTGAAGTGAAGCATCGGAATCTAAAACTGGACTCACATCAGAGGTTCAAATCATAGAGAGTTAGAGTGTCACTCCTCTTGTACTTAAGTCGGTATTGTGCCTTTTGTATTAAATTCGGATGCAATATCTGTGTTTCATCGTCAATAAGAAGGTGCAATGTATACAGTAGACCTGAAGTGAAGCATCGGAATCTAAAACTGGACCCACAGGAGAGGTTCAAATCATAGAAAGTTAGATTGTCATTCCCCTTGTACTTAAGTCGCATTGTGCCTTTTGAATTTAACACTCTAAGCGCCAAGCCCGTAAAATTTACGGGCCTGGGATCGCGCGAAAATCACCAAGCCCGTAAAATTTACGGGCCGCTACATTTAATTTCATTCAAAACACTGCAACGTTATTTCTACGGGTTTGGCCAGCGCTATACGTTTTTCAGATGTTTATTAACAAAATGCGTCCATAGATGTCACGGCAGCGCTGTAATTCATGTTAAAACTTATCTTTGCGTTCTCAGTCTGTATATCATTCAGTTGTTTGTCATCATGTTTCGGCGCGGTTTATCAGACGCAGAAATTGCGGATTTGATCAATCATAGCGACACTCTGGATAATGTAGAGAGTGATTCAGACGATTCTGAATGCAATGGTGTGTTTGAAGGTACGTATTTCCGAATTTTCCACGTAATTGTGCAGTACGCACATATCTGTTGAACATGTGTAAACGATGTATGTAGTTACACATAATGTGATATTCTTTTTAGAAGACGAGATTGATGACAGTTTGTCTTCAGATGAAGACGAGAATGATGTTGAAGGTGTTGCTTCAAATCCAGCAGCTGTGCCGTATCCGAAAGACAGTGAGTGGACTGCAGTTGACACCTACCGACCTCTGCCTGTCAACACGACACCCAGGCAGATACTAGTGGATATTGATGAGTCGAGTTCTGTACTGGATTGCAGTAAAGTGTTCCTTACTGACAGTGACGTAAATGAACTCAAGAGACAGACAAATTTGTATGCATCACAGACAATACAGAAGAAAAGAAGAGGAAATAATCTGAAGCCCCATTCAGTTTTGAGTTCGTGGAAGCCAGTGACTATAAGTGAGATGAGGCGTTTCTTGGGTATTATTTTCCACATGTGTGTTTCGAAAAAGCCCAAAATTGCGGACCATTGGAGCACTAATCCTGTTCTTAGTTGTAACTTTTGTCCCCATGTCATGAGCCGTTTGCGTTTCACTCAGATACTGTCATGCTTGCATCTTGTTGACAATTCAAATCAGAAAAAACCAGGCGAAGATGGATTTCATCCACTTTACAAAGTTTTGCCATATTATAATAATTTGAAGGAGCGATGTATCCAGGCATATCGTCCCTCAGAAAAAGTGACAATTGATGAAGGAATTTGCCCATTTCGAGGTCGTGTGAGTTTCCGTGTTTACATGCAAAATAAGCCTCATAAGTATGGACTGAAAGTATATGCTGTTGCTGAAGCCAGTAGTGGCTATGTTGTAAATTTTGAAGTTTATGCTGGTAAGCATATTGTTGACAATTCTTCGTCTGCGGTTATTTTGCGATTGTTGTCTGACAGCAGCTTGCTGAACAAAGGCCACACTGTGTATTTAGATCGATTTTATTCCAGTCCAGAGCTATTTCAGCAACTGGCAGAGAAAGGCACTGGAGCTGTTGGTACTGTGAACAAATCCAGGAAAGGATTGCCTAAAGATTTAGTATCTGCTACGCTGAAAAAGGGCGAAATGTCTTTTCGGCGTAAAGATAATGTATTGGCAATGAAGTGGAAAGATAAGAGAGATGTGTATACATTGTCTACAAGGCATCAAGCAACATTTGGTACGCATACTAAGAGAAATGGGTCTGTAGTATTGAAACCACTTCAGGTACTTGATTACAACCTCAATAAAATTGGAGTGGATATTGGAGACCAACGCCTGCAGTACAATCCGTTCCAGCACAGAACTGTGAAATGGTGGCGAAAATTATATTTCCATTTGCTGCTTATGGGAGTATCAAATGCATTTTGGCTGTACAATGCAGTGCACAGGAAGAAAATTACAATAACAGACTTTATAACAGTGCTTGCAGTTCAGCTTGTTGAAGACGACACACTTGAATTCATTCCAAGAAATGAAGGAACTGTAGGTCGGCTAACAAAGAGACATTTTTTGCAGCACATACCTGCAACTACTAAGAAGTATGCTGCTCGTGTGTGTCACGTGTGCAGTTCCAGGAGCAAGAAACAGAGTGGCAAGGCTTCTCGCAAAGAGACACGATACGAATGTGAACAGTGTGGCGTTGCACTCTGCCTGGAACCTTGCTTTAAAATTTTCCACACTAAAAAACAATATGATTCTGTGTGAAATTTATATGTAATACTGTATACTATCAGAAACATGTAATGTAGTGCCACAATTTTGGTTAAAAATAAATCACAATTGTATTCCCTTATTCGTATGACTTTTTCTAAATTCTTAAAACATCTAAGTGATTTCTATAACTGTACCTTAAAGCTGTGCATTGTAAAGTAGTTTCTTTCACTCAGAATTAAAGTAGAAATGTGCAGCTTCAAGATGGTACCAAATTTGCCACAATCCAAACAGTAGATTTGATGCAGTAATTTTTTTAATATTGGTAAAATTGCCCGGTTTCTAGGGACGGGTGCATAAAATAGGCCTGGTACAGAGAGTGTTAACTCCGATGCAATTTCTTTGTTTCATCGTCAATAAGAAGGTGCAAGGTATACAGTAAACCTGAAGTGAAGCATCGGAATCTAAAACTGGACTCACATTAGAGCTTCGAATCATGGAAAGTGAGAGTGTCAGTCCTCTTTTACTTGAGTCGGTATTGTGCCTTTTGTATTAAATTCCGATGCAATTTCAGTGTCTCATCGTCAATAAGAAGGTGCAAGGGATACAGTAAACCTGAAGTGAAGCAACGGAATCTAAAACTGGACTCACAGGAGAGGTTCAAATCATAGAAAGTGAGAGTGTGAGTCCTCTTTTACTTAAGTCGGAATTGTGCCTTTTGAATGTAATTCCGATGCAATATCTGTGTGTTTTCGTCAATAAGAAGGTCAAAGGGATACAGTAAACCTGGAGTGAAGCATCGGATCTAAAACTGGACTCACAGGAAAGATTCAAATCATAGATAGTTAGAGTGTCAGTCCTCTTGTACTTAAGTCAGTAGTGTGCCTCTTGTATTAAATTCGGATGCAATTTCTGTGTTTCATCGTCAATAAGAAGGTCCAAGGGACACAGTAAACCTCAAGTGAAACATCGGAATCTAAAACTGGACTCACAGGAGAGGTTCGAATCATAGAAAGTTAGAGTGTCAGTCCACTTTTACTTAAGTCGCCATTGTGCCTTTTGTATTAAATTTCGATGCAATTTCTGTGTTTCATCGTCAATAAGAAGGTGCAAGGTATACAGTAAACCTGAAGTGAAGCATCGGAATCTAAAACTGGACTCACATCAGAGGTTCGAATCATAGAAAGTGAGAGTGTCAGTCCTCTTGTACTTAAGTCGGCATTGTGCCACTTGTATTAAATTCGGATGCAATTTCTGTGTTTCATCGTCAATAAGAAGGTCCAAGGGATACAGTTAACCTGAAGGTAAGCATCGGAACCTAAAACTGGACTCACAGGAGAGGTTCATATCATAGAAAGTTAGAATGTCAGTCCACTTGTACTTATGTCGGCATTGTGCCTTTTGTTCCAAATTCGGATGCAATTTCTGTGTTTCATCGTCAATAAGAAGGTCGAAGGGATACAGTATACCTGAAGTGAAGCATCGGAATCTAAAACTGGACTCGCAGGAAAGATTCAAATCATAGATAGTTTGAGTGTCAGTCCTCTTGTACTTAAGTCAATATTGTGCCTCTTGTATTAAATTCGGATGCAATTTCTGTGTTTCATCGTCTATAAGAAGGTCCAAGGGACACAGTAAACCTTAAGTGAAACATCGGGATCTACAACTGGACTCACAGGAGAGGTTCAAATCATAGAAAGTTAGAGTGTCAGTCCACTTTTACTTAAGTCGACATTGTGCCTTTTGTATTAAATTTCCATGCAATTTCTGTGTTTCATCGTCAATACGTAGGTGCAAGGTACACAGTAAACCTGAAGTGAAGCATCGGTATCTAAAACTGGACTCACAGGAGAGGTTCAAATCATAGAAACTGAGGGTGTCAGTCCTCTTGTACTTAAATCGGCATTGTGCCATTTGTATTAAATTCGGATGCAATTTCTGTGTTTCATCGTCAATAAGAAGGTCCAAGGGATACAGTAAACCTGAAGTGAAGCATCGGAATCTACAACTGGACTCACAGGAGAGGTTCAAATCATAGAAAGTTAGAGTGTCAGTCCACTTTTACTTAAGTCGACATTGTGCCTTTTGTATTAAATTTCGATGCAATTTCTGTGTTTCATCGTCAATACGTAGGTGCAAGGTACACAGTAAACCTGAAGTGAAGCATCGGTATCTAAAACTGGACTCACAGGAGAGGTTCAAATCATAGAAACTGAGGGTGTCAGTCCTCTTGTACTTAAATCGGCATTGTGCCATTTGTATTAAATTCGGATGCAATTTCTGTGTTTCACCGTCAATAAGAAAGTCCAAGGGATACAGTAAACCTGAAGTGATGCATCGGAATCTCAAACTGGACTCACATTAGAGGTTCAAATCATAGACAGTTAGAGTGTCATTCCTCTTGTACTTAAGTCGGTATTGTGCCTTTTGTATTATATTCGGCTGCAATATCTGTGTTTAATCGTCAATAAGAAGGTGCAATGTATACAGTAGACCTGAAGTGAAGCATCGGAATCTAAAACTGGACTCACATTAGAGGTTCAAATCATAGTAAGGTAGAGTGTCATTCCTCTTGTACTTAAGTCGCATTGTGCCTTTTGAATTTAATTCCGATGCAATTTCTTTGTTTCATCGTCAATAAGAAGGTGCAAGGTATACAGTAAACCTGAAGTGAAGCATGGGAATCTAAAACTGGACTCACATGAGAGGTTCGAATCATGGAAAGTGAGAGTGTCAGTCCTCTTTTACTTAAGTCGGCATTGTGCCTTTTGTATTAAATTCCGATGCAATTTCAGTGTCTCATCGTCAATAAGAAGGTGCAAGGTATACAGTAAACCTGAAGTGAAGCATCGAAATCTGAAACTGGACTCACAGCAGAGGTTCAAATCAAAGAAAGTGAGAGTGTCAGTCCTCTTGTACTTAAGTCGGCATTGTGCCATTTGTATTAAATTCGGATGCAATTTCTGTGTTTCATCGTCAATATGAAGGTCCAAGGGATACAGTTAACCTGAAGTGAAGCAACGGAACCTAAAACTGGACTCACAGGAGAGGTTCATATCTTAGAATGTTAGAATGTCAGTCCACTTGTACTTATGTCGGCATTGTGTATTTTGTTCTAAATTCGGTTGCAATATCTGTGTTTCATCGTCAATAAGAAAGTCCAAGGGATACAGTATACCTGAAGTGAAGCATCGGAATCTCAAACTGGACTCACAGGAAAGATTCAAATCATAGATAGTTAGAGTGTCAGTCCTCTTGTACTTAAGTCAATATTGTGTCTCTTATATTAAATTCGGATGCAATTTCTGTGTTTCATCGTCTATAAGAAGGTCCAAGGGACACAGTAAAACTTAAGTGAAACCTCGGGATCTACAACTAGACTCACAGCAGGGGTTCAAATCATAGAAAGTTAGAGTGTCACACCCCTTGTACTTGAGTCGATATTGTGCCTTTTGTATTGAATTCGGATGCAATTTCGTTGTTTTATCGTCAATAACAAGGTCCAAGGGATATAGTAAACCTGAAGTGAAGCATCGGAATCTAAAACTGGACTCACAGGAGAAGTTCAAATCATAGAAAGTTAGAAAGTCAGTCCTCTTGTACTTAAGTCGGCATTGTGCCTTTTGTATGAAATTCGGATGCAATTTCTGTGTTTCACCGTCAATAAGAAAGTCCAAGGGATACAGTAAACCTGAAGTGAAGCATCGGAATCTAAAACTGGACTCACAGGAGAGGTTCAAATCATAGAAAGGTAGAATGTCATTCCTCTTGTACTTAAGTCGCATTGTGCCTTTGAATTTAATTCCGATGCAATTTCTTTGTTTCATCGTCAATAAGAAGGTGCAAGGTATACAGTAAACCTGAAGTGAAGAATCGGAATCTAAAACTGGACTCACAGGAGAGGTTCAAATCATAGAAAGTGAGAGTGTTAGTCCTCTTGTACTTAAGTCGGTATTGTGCCTTATGTATTAAATTCGAATGCAACTTCTGTGTTTTATCGTCAGTAAGAAGGTCCGAGGGATACAGTAAACCTTAAGGGAAGCGTCGGAATCTAAAACTGGACTCACAGGAGAGGTTCAAATCATAGAAAGTGAGAGTGTTAGTCCTCTTGTACTTATGTCGGCATTGTGCCATTTGTATTAAATTCGGTTGCAATTTCTGTGTTTCATCGTCAATAAGAATGTCCAAGGGATACAGTAAACCTGAAGTGATGCATCGGAATCTAAAACTGGACTCACAGGAGAGATTAAAATCATAGAAAGTTAGAGTGTTACTCCTCTTGTACTTAAGTCGGTATTGTGCCTTTTGTATTAAATTCGGATGCAATTTCTGTGTTTCATCGTCAATAAGAAGGTCCAAGGGATACAGTAAACCTTAAGGGAAGCGTCGGAATCTAGAACTGGACTCACAGTAGAGGTTCAAATCATAGTATGTTAGAGTGTTAGTCCTCTTGTACTTAAGTCGGTATTGTGCCTTATGTATTAAATTCGAATGCAACTTCTGTGTTTTATCGTCAATAAGAAGGTCCGAGGGATACAGTAAACCTTAAGGGAAGCGTCGGAATCTAAAACTGGACTCACAGGAGAGGTTCAAATCATAGAAAGTGAGAGTGTCAGACCTCTTGTACTTAAGTCGGCATTGTGCCAATTGTATTAAATTCGGATGCAATTTCTGTGTTTCATCGTCAATAAGAAGGTCCAAGGGATACAGTAAAACTGAAGTGAAACATCGGAATCTAAATCTGGACTCACAGGAGAGGTTCAAATCATAGAAAGTTAGAGTGTCACTCCTCTTGTACTTGAGTCGGTATTGTGCATTTTGTATTGAATTCGGATGCAATTTCTGTGTTTCATCGTCAATAACAAGGTCCAAGGGATATAGTAAACCTGAAGTGAAGCATCGGAATCTAAAACTGGACTCACAGGAGAAGTTCAAATCATAGAAAGTTAGAGTGTCAGTCCTCTTGTACTTATGTAGGCATTGTGCCTTTTGTATTAAATTCGGATGCAATTTCTGTGTTTCACCGTCAATAAGAAAGTCCAAGGGATACAGTAAACCTGAAGTGAAGCATCGAAATCTAAAACTGGACTCACATGAGAGGTTCAAATCATAGAGAGTTAGAGTGTCATTCCCCTTGTACTTAAGTCGCATTGTGCCTTTTGAATTTAACTCCGATGCAATTTCTTTGTTTCATCGTCAATAAGAAGGTGCAAGGTATACAGTAAACCTGAAGTGAAGCATCGGAATCTAAAACTGGACTCACATTAGAGCTTCGAATCATGGAAAGTGAGAGTGTCAGTCCTCTTTTACTTGAGTCGGCATTGTGCCTTTTGTATTAAATTCCGATGCAATTTCAGTGTCTCATCGTCAATAAGAAGGTGCAAGGTATACAGTAAACCTGAAGTGAAGCATCGGAATCTAAAACTGGACTCACAGGAGAGGTTCAAATGAAAGAAAGTGAGAGTGTCAGTCCTCTTGTACTTAAGTCGGCATTGTGCCATTTGTATTAAATTCGGACGCAATTTCTGTGTTTCATCGTCAATAAGAAGGTCCAAGGGATACAGTAAACCTGAAGTGAAGCAACAGATTCTAAAACTGGACTCACAGGAGAGGTTCAAATCATAGAAAGTGAGAGTGTCAGTCCTCTTTTACTTAAGTCGGAATTGTGCCTTTTTAATTTAATTCCGATGCAATTTCTGTGTGTCATCGTCAATAAGAAGGTGCAAGGTATACAGTAAACCTGAAGTGAAGCATCGGAATCTAAAACTGGACTCACAGGAGAGGTTCAAATGAAAGAAAGTGAGAGGGTCAGTCCTCTTTTACTTAAGTCAGCATTGTGCCTTTTGTATTAAATTCCGATGCAATTTCTGTGTTTCATCGTCAATACGAACGTGCAAGTTATACAGTAAACCTGAAGTGAAGCATCGGAATCTAAAACTGGACTCACATCACAGGTTCAAATCATAGAAAGTGAGAGTGTCAGTCCTCTTGTACTTAAGTCGGCATTCTGCCATTTGTATTAAATTCGGATGCAATTTCTGTGTTTCATCGTCAATAAGAAGGTCCAAGGGATACAGTTAACCTGAAGGGAAGCATCGGAACCTAAAACTGGACTCACAGGAGAGGTTCATATCATAGAAAGTTAGAATGTCATCCACTTGTACTTATGTCGGCATTGTGCCTTTTGTTCCAAATTAGGATGCAATTTCTGTGTTTCATCGTCAATAAGAAGGAAGAAGGGATACAGTATACCTGAAGTGAAGCATCGGAATCTAAAACTGGACTCGCAGGAAAGATTCAAATTATAGATAGTTAGAGTGTCAGTCCTCTTGTACTTAAGTCAATATTGTGCCTCTTGTATTAAATTCGGATGCAATTTCTGTGTTTCATCGTCTATAAGAAGGTCCAAGGGACACAGTAAACCTTAAGTGAAACATCGGGATCTACAACTGGACTCACAGGAGAGATTCAAATCATAGAAAGTTAGAGTGTCAGTCCACTTTTACTTAAGTCGACATTGTGTCTTTTGTATTAAATTTCGATGCAATTTCTGTGTTTCATCGTCAATAAGTAGGTGCAAGGTACACAGTAAACCTGAAGTGAAGCATCGGAATCTAAAACTGGACTCACAGGAGAGGTTCAAATCATAGAAACTGAGGGTGTCAGTCCTCTTGTACTTAAGTCGGCATTGTGCCATTTGTACTAAATTCGGATGCAATTTCTGTGTTTCATCGTCAATAAGAAAGTCCAAGGGATACAGTTAACCTGAAGGGAAGCATCGGAACCTAAAACTGGACTCACAGGAGAGGTTCATATCATAGAAAGTTAGAATGTCATCCACTTGTACTTATGTCGGCATTGTGCCTTTTGTTCCAAATTAGGATGCAATTTCTGTGTTTCATCGTCAATAAGAAGGTCCAAGGGATACAGTAAACCTGAAGTGAAGCATCGGAATCTAAAACTGGACTCACAGGAGAAGTTCAAATCATAGAAAGTTAGAGTGTCAGTCCTCTTGTACTTAAGTCGGCATTGTGCCTTTTGTATTAAATTCGGATGCAATTTCTGTGTTTCACCGTCAATAAGAAAGTCCAAGGGATACAGTAAACCTGAAGTGAAGCATCGGAATCTAAAACTGGACTCACATTAGAGGTTCAAATCATAGAAAGTTGGAGTGTCACTCCTCTTGTACTTGAGTCGATATTGTGCCTTTTGTATTGAATTCGATTGCAATTTCGTTGTTTCATCGTCAATAACAAGGTCCAAGGGATATAGTAAACCTGAAGTGAAGCATCGGAATCTAAAACTGGACTCACAGGAGAAGTTCAAATCATAGAAAGTTAGAGTGTGAGTCCTCTTGTACTTAAGTCGGCATTGTGCCTTTTTTGTATGAAATTCGGATGCAATTTCTGTGATTCACCGTCAATAAGAAAGTCCAAGGGATAGAGTAAACCTGAAGTGAAGCATCGGAATCTAAAACTCGACTCACAGGAGAGGTTCAAATCATAGAAAGGTAGAATGTCATTCCTCTTGTACTTAAGTCGCATTGTGAATTTGAATTTAATTCCGATGCAATTTCTTTGTTTCATCGTCAATAAGAAGGTGCAAGGTATACAGTAAACCTGAAGTGAAGCATCGGAATCTAAAACTGGACTCACAGGAGAGGTTCAAATCATAGAAAGTTATAGTGTCACTCCTCTTGTATCTAAGTCGGTATTGTGCCTTTTGTATTAAATTCAAATGCAACTTCTGTGTTTTATCGTCAATAAGAATGTCCAAGGGATACAGTAAACCTGAAGTGATGCATCGGAATCTAAAACTGGACTCACAGGAGAGATTAAAATCATAGAAAGTTAGAGTGTTACTCCTCTTGTACTTTAGTCGGTATTGTGCCTTTTGTATTAAATTCGGATGCAATTTCTGTGTTTTATCGTCAATAAGAAGGTGCAAGGTATACAGTAAACCTGAAGTGAAGCATCGGAATCTAAAACTGGACTCACAAGAGAGGTTCAAATCATAGAAAGTGAGAGTGTTAGTCCTCTTGTACTTAAGTCGGTATTGTGCCTTTTGTATTAAAATCGGATGCAATTTCTGTGTTTTATCGTCCATAAGAAGGTCCAAGGGATACAGTAAACCTTAAGGGAAGCGTCGGAATCTAAAACTGGACTCACAGGAGAGGGTCAAATCATAGAAAGTGAGAGTGTCAGTCCTCTTGTACTTAAGTCGGCATTGTGCCATTTGTATTAAATTCGGACGCAATTTCTGTGTTTCATCGTCAATAAGAAGGTCCAAGGGATACAGTAAACCTGAAGTGAAGCAACAGATTCTAAAACTGGACTCACAGGAGAGGTTCAAATCATAGAAAGTGAGAGTGTCAGTCCTCTTTTACTTAAGTCGGAATTGTGCCTTTTTAATTTAATTCCGATGCAATTTCTGTGTGTCATCGTCAATAAGAAGGTGCAAGGTATACAGTAAACCTGAAGTGAAGCATCGGAATCTAAAACTGGACTCACAGGAGAGGTTCAAATGAAAGAAAGTGAGAGTGTCAGTCCTCTTTTACTTAAGTCAGCATTGTGCCTTTTGTATTAAATTCCGATGCAATTTCTGTGTTTCATCGTCAATACGAACGTGCAAGTTATACAGTAAACCTGAAGTGAAGCATCGGAATCTAAAACTGGACTCACATCACAGGTTCAAATCATAGAAAGTGAGAGTGTCAGTCCTCTTGTACTTAAGTCGGCATTCTGCCATTTGTATTAAATTCGGATGCAATTTCTGTGTTTCATCGTCAATAAGAAGGTCCAAGGGATACAGTTAACCTGAAGGGAAGCATCGGAACCTAAAACTGGACTCACAGGAGAGGTTCATATCATAGAAAGTTAGAATGTCATCCACTTGTACTTATGTCGGCATTGTGCCTTTTGTTCCAAATTAGGATGCAATTTCTGTGTTTCATCGTCAATAAGAAGGAAGAAGGGATACAGTATACCTGAAGTGAAGCATCGGAATCTAAAACTGGACTCGCAGGAAAGATTCAAATTATAGATAGTTAGAGTGTCAGTCCTCTTGTACTTAAGTCAATATTGTGCCTCTTGTATTAAATTCGGATGCAATTTCTGTGTTTCATCGTCTATAAGAAGGTCCAAGGGACACAGTAAACCTTAAGTGAAACATCGGGATCTACAACTGGACTCACAGGAGAGATTCAAATCATAGAAAGTTAGAGTGTCAGTCCACTTTTACTTAAGTCGACATTGTGCCTTTTGTATTAAATTTCGATGCAATTTCTGTGTTTCATCGTCAATAAGTAGGTGCAAGGTACACAGTAAACCTGAAGTGAAGCATCGGAATCTAAAACTGGACTCACAGGAGAGGTTCAAATTATAGAAACTGAGGGTGTCAGTCCTCTTGTACTTAAGTCGGCATTGTGCCATTTGTACTAAATTCGGATGCAATTTCTGTGTTTCATCGTCAATAAGAAGGTCCAAGGGATACAGTTAACCTGAAGGGAAGCATCGGAACCTAAAACTGGACTCACAGGAGAGGTTCATATCATAAAAAGTTAGAATGTCATCCACTTGTACTTATGTCGGCATTGTGCCTTTTGTTCCAAATTAGGATGCAATTTCTGTGTTTCATCGTCAATAAGAAGGTCCAAGGGATACAGTAAACCTGAAGTGAAGCATCGGAATCTAAAACTGGACTCACAGGAGAAGTTCAAATCATAGAAAGTTAGAGTGTCAGTCCTCTTGTACTTAAGTCGGCATTGTGCCTTTTGTATTAAATTCGGATGCAATTTCTGTGTTTCACCGTCAATAAGAAAGTCCAAGGGATACAGTAAACCTGAAGTGAAGCATCGGAATCTAAAACTGGACTCACATTAGAGGTTCAAATCATAGAAAGTTGGAGTGTCACTCCTCTTGTACTTGAGTCGATATTGTGCCTTTTGTATTGAATTCGATTGCAATTTCGTTGTTTCATCGTCAATAACAAGGTCCAAGGGATATAGTAAACCTGAAGTGAAGCATCGGAATCTAAAACTGGACTCACAGGAGAAGTTCAAATCATAGAAAGTTAGAGTGTGAGTCCTCTTGTACTTAAGTCGGCATTGTGCCTTTTTTGTATGAAATTCGGATGCAATTTCTGTGATTCACCGTCAATAAGAAAGTCCAAGGGATAGAGTAAACCTGAAGTGAAGCATCGGAATCTAAAGCTCGACTCACAGGAGAGGTTCAAATCATAGAAAGGTAGAATGTCATTCCTCTTGTACTTAAGTCGCATTGTGAATTTGAATTTAATTCCGATGCAATTTCTTTGTTTCATCGTCAATAAGAAGGTGCAAGGTATACAGTAAACCTGAAGTGAAGCATCGGAATCTAAAACTGGACTCACAGGAGAGGTTCAAATCATAGAAAGTTATAGTGTCACTCCTCTTGTATCTAAGTCGGTATTGTGCCTTTTGTATTAAATTCAAATGCAACTTCTGTGTTTTATCGTCAATAAGAATGTCCAAGGGATACAGTAAACCTGAAGTGATGCATCGGAATCTAAAACTGGACTCACAGGAGAGATTAAAATCATAGAAAGTTAGAGTGTTACTCCTCTTGTACTTTAGTCGGTATTGTGCCTTTTGTATTAAATTCGGATGCAATTTCTGTGTTTTATCGTCAATAAGAAGGTGCAAGGTATACAGTAAACCTGAAGTGAAGCATCGGAATCTAAAACTGGACTCACAAGAGAGGTTCAAATCATAGAAAGTGAGAGTGTTAGTCCTCTTGTACTTAAGTCGGTATTGTGCCTTTTGTATTACAATCGGATGCAATTTCTGTGTTTTATCGTCCATAAGAAGGTCCAAGGGGTACAGTAAACCTTAAGGGAAGCGTCGGAATCTAAAACTGGACTCACAGGAGAGGGTCAAATCATAGAAAGTGAGAGTGTTAGTCCTCTTGTACTTAAGTCGGCATTGTGCCATTTGTATTAAATTCGGTTGCAATTTCTGTGTTTCATCGTCAATAAGAATGTCCAAGGGATACAGTAAACCTGAAGTGATGCATCGGAATCTAAAACTGGACTCACAGGAGAGATTAAAATCATAGAAAGTTAGAGTGTCAGTCCACTTTTACTTAAGTCGACATTGTGCATTTTGTATTAAATTTCGATGTAATTTCTGTGTTTCATCGTCAATAAGAAGGTGCAAGGTACACAGTAAACCTGAAGTGAAGCATCGGAATCTAAAACTGGTCTCACAGGAGAGTTTCATATCATAGAAACTGAGAGTGTCAGACCTCTTGTACTTAAGTCGGCATTGTGCCAATTGTATTAAATTCGGATGCAATTTCTGTGTTTCATCGTCAATAAGAAGGTCCAAGGGATACAGTAAAACTGAAGTGAAACATCGGAATCTAAATCTGGACTCACAGGAGAGGTTCAAATCATAGATAGTTAGAGTGTCACTCCTCTTGTACTTGAGTCGGTATTGTGCCTTTTGTATTGAATTCGGATGCAATTTCTGTGTTTCATCGTCAATAACAAGGTCCAAGGGATATAGTAAACCTGAAGTGAAGCATCGGAATCTAAAACTGGACTCACAGGAGAAGTTCAAAGCATAGAAAGTTAGAGTGTCAGTCCTCTTGTACTTATGTAGGCACTGTGCCTTTTGTATTAAATTCGGATGCAATTTCTGTGTTTCACCGTCAATAAGAAATCCAAGGGATACAGTTAACCTGAAGTGAAGCATCAAAATCTAAAACTGGACTCACATGAGAGGTTCAAATCATAGAGAGTTAGAGTGTCACTCCTCTTGTACTTAAGTCGGTATTGTGCCTTTTGTATTAAATTCGGATGCAATATCTGTGTTTCATCGTCAATAAGAAGGTGCAATGTATACAGTAGACCTGAAGTGAAGCATCGGAATCTAAAACTGGACTCACAGGAGAGGTTCAAATCATAGAAAGTTAGAGTGTCATTCCCGTTATACTTAAGTCGCATTGTGCCTTTTGAATTTAACTCCGATGCAATTTCTTTGTTTCATCGTCAATAAGAAGGTGCAAGGTATACAGTAAACCTGAAGTGAAGCATCGGAATCTAAAACTGGACTCACATTAGAGCTTCGAATCATGGAAAGTGAGAGTGTCAGTCCTCTTTTACTTGAGTCGGTATTGTGCCTTTTGTATTAAATTCCGATGCAATTTCAGTGTCTCATCGTCAATAAGAAGGTGCAAGGTATACAGTAAACCTGAAGTGAAGCATCGGAATCTAAAACTGGACTCACAGGTGAGGTTCAAATGAAAGAAAGTGAGAGTGTCAGTCCTCTTGTACTTATGTCGGCATTGTGCCATTTGTATTAAATTCGGACGCAATTTCTGTGTTTCATCGTCAATAAGAAGGTCCAAGGGATACAGAAAACCTGAAGTGAAGCATCGGAATCTAAAACTGGATTCACAGGAGAGGTTCAAATCAAAGAAAGTGAGAGTGTCAGTCCTCTTGTACTTATGTCGGCATTGTGCCTTTTGAATTTAATTCCGATGCAATTTCTGTGTTTTATCGTCACAAAGAACGTCCAAGGGATACAGTAAACCTTAAGTGAAGCAACGGATTCTAAAACTGGACTCACAGGAGAGGTTCAAATCATAGAAAGTGAGAGTGTCAGTCCTCTTTTACTTAAGTCGGAATTGTGCCTTTTTAATTTAATTCCGATGCAATTTCTGTGTGTCATCGTCAATAAGAAGGTCTAAGGGAGACAGTAAACCTGAAGTG
Organism: Schistocerca piceifrons; assembly: GCF_021461385.2. NCBI lineage: Eukaryota > Metazoa > Arthropoda > Insecta > Orthoptera > Acrididae > Schistocerca > Schistocerca piceifrons. The sequence goes on along the minus strand of NW_025728805.1, from coordinate 63,781 downwards.
CAGCATCGGAATCTAAAACTGGACTCACAGGAGATGTTCAAATCATACAAAGTTAGAGTGTCAGTCCTCTTTTACTTAAGTCAGCATTGTGCCTTTTGTATTAAATTCCGATGCAATTTCTGTGTTTCATCGTCAATACGAAGGTGCAAGTTATACAGTAAACCTGAAGTGAAGCATCGGAATCTAAAACTGGACTCACATCAGAGGTTCAAATCATAGAAAGTGAGAGTGTCAGTCCTCTTGTACTTAAGTCGGCATTGTGCCATTTGTATTAAATTCGGATGCAATTTCTGTGTTTCATCGTCAATAAGAAGGTCCAAGGGATACAGTTAACCTGAAGGGAAGCATCGGAACCAAAAACTGGACTCACAGGAGAGGTTCATATCATAGAAAGTTAGAATGTCATCCACTTGTACTTATGTCGACATTCTGCCTTTTGTTCCAAATTCGGATGCAATTTCTGTGTTTCATCGTCAATAAGAAGGTCGAAGGGATACAGTATACCTGAAGTGAAGCATCGGAATCTAAAACTGGACTCGCAGGAAAGATTCAAATCATAGATAGTTAGAGTGTCAGTCCTCTTGTACTTAAGTCAATATTGTGCCTCTTGTATTAAATTCGGATGCAATTTCTGTGTTTCAACGTCTATAAGAAGGTCCAAGGGACACAGTAAACCTTAAGTGAAACATCGGGATCTACAACTGGACTCACAGGAGAGGTTCAAATCATAGAAAGTTAGAGTGTCAGTCCACTTTTACTTAAGTCGACATTGTGCCTTTTGTATTAAATTTCGATGCAATTTCTGTGTTTCATCGTCAATAAGTAGGTGCAAGGTACACAGTAAACCTGAAGTGAAGCATCGGAATCTAAAACTGGACTCGCAGGAGAGGTTCTAATCATAGAAACTGAGGGTGTCAGTCCTCTTGTACTTAAGTCGGCATTGTGCCATTTGTACTAAATTCGGATGCAATTTCTGTGTTTCATCGTCAATAAGAAGGTGCAATGTATACAGTAGACCTGAAGTGAAGCATCGGAATCTAAAACTGGACTCACATTAGAGGTTCAAATCATAGAAATGTAGAGTGTCATTCCTCTTGTACTTAAGTCGCATTGTGCCTTTTGAATTTAATTCCGATGCAATTTCTTTGTTTCATCGTCAATAAGAAGGTGCAAGCTATACAGTAAACCTGAAGTGAAGCATCGGAATCTAAAACTGGACTCACAGGAGAGGTTCGAATCATGGAAAGTGAGAGTATCAGTCCTCTTTGACTTAAGTCCGCATTGTGCCTTTTGTATTAAATTCCGATGCAATTTCAGTCTCTCATCGTCAATAAGAAGGTGCAAGGTATACAGTAAACCTGAAGTGAAGCATCGAAATCTACAACTGGACTCACAGGAGAGGTTCAAATCAAAGAAAGTGAGAGTGTCAGTCCTCTTGTACTTAAGTCGGCATTGTGCCATTTGTAATAAATTCGGATGCAATTTCTGTGTTTCATCGTCAATATGAAGATCCAAGGGATACAGTTAACCTGAAGTGAAGCAACGGAACCTAAAACTGGACTCACAGGAGAGGTTCATATCATAGAAAGTTAGAATGTCAGTCCACTTGTACTTATGTCGGCATTGTGCCTTTTGTTCTAAATTCGGATGCAATTACTGTGTTTCATCGTCAATAAGAAAGTCCAAGGGATAGAGTATACCGGAAGTGAAGCATCGGAATCTCAAACTGGACTCACAGGAAAGATTCAAATCATAGATAGTTAGAGTGTCAGTCCTCTTGTACTTAAGTCAATATTGTGCCTCTTGTATTATATTCGGATGCAATTTCTGTGTTTCATCGTCTATAAGAAGGTCCAAGGGACACAGTAAAACTTAAGTGAAACCTCGGGATCCACAACTGGACTCACAGGACGGGTTCAAATCATAGAAATTTAGAGTGACACTCCTCTTGTACTTAAGTCGGCATTGTGCCTTTTGTATTAAATTCCGATGCAATTTCTGTGTTTCACCGTCAATAAGAAAGTCCTAGGGATACAGTAAAGCTGAAGTGAAGCATCGGAATCTAAAACTGGACTCACAGGAGAGGTTCAAATCATAGAAAGGTAGAGTGTCATTCCTCTTGTACTTAAGTCGCATTGTGCCTTTCAATTTAGTTCCGATGCAATTTCTTTGTTTCATCGTCAATAAGAAGGTGCAAGGTATACAGTAAACCTGAAGTGAAGCATCGGAATCTAAAACTGGACTCACAGGAGAGGTTCAAATCATAGAAAGTGAGAGTATTAGTCCTCTTGTACTTAAGTCGGTATTGTGCCTTTTGTATTAAATTCGGATGCAATTTCTGTGTTTTATCGTCAATAAGAAGGTCCAAGGGATACAGTAAACCTTAAGGGAAGCGTCGGAATCTAAAACTGGACTCACAGGAGAAGTTCAAATCATAGAAAGTTAGAGACTCACTCCTCTTGTACTTACGTCGGTATTTTGCCTTTTGCATTGAATTCGGATGCAATTTCTTTGTTTCATCGTCAATAAGAAGGTCGAAGGGAGACAGTAAACCTGAAGTGAACCATCGGAATCTGAAACTCGACTCACAGGAGTGGTTCAAATCATAGAAACCGAGAGTGTCAGTCCTCTTGTACTTAAGTCGACATCGTGCCATTTGTATTAAATTGGGATGCAATTTCTGTGTTTCATCTTCAATAAGAAGGTCCAATCTATACACTAAACCTGAAGTGAAGCATCGGAATCTAAAACTGGACTCACAGGAGAGGTTCAAATCATAGAAAGTTAGAGTGTCACTCCTATTGTACTTAAGTCGGTATTGTGCCTTTTGTATTAAATTCGGATGCAAATTCTGTGGTTCAGCGTCAATAAGAATGTCCAAGGGATACAGTAAACCTGAATTAAAGCATCGGAATCTAAAATTGGATGCACAGGAGAGGTTCAAATCATAGAAAGTTAGAATGTCAGTCCTCTTGTACTTAAGTCGGCATTGTGCGTTTTGGCTTTAATTCCGATGCAATTTCTGTGTTTCATCGTCAATACGAAGGTGCAAGGTATACAGTAAACCTGAAGTGAAGCATCGGAATCTAAAACTGGACTCACAGGAGAGGTTCAAATCATAGAAAGTGGGAGTGTCAGTCCTCTTGTACTTGCGTCGGCATTGTGCCTATTGTATTGAATACCGATGCAATTTCTGTGTTTCATCGTCAATAAGAAGGTCCAAAGGATACAGAAAACCTGAAGTGAAGCATCGGAATCTAAAACTGGATTTACAGGAGAGCTTAAAATCAAAGAAAGTGAGAGTGTCAGTCCTCTTGTACATAGATCGGCATTGTGCCTTTTGAATTTAATTCCGATGCAATTTCTGTGTTTTATCGTCAATAAGAACGCCCAAGGGATACAGTAAACCTGAAGTGAAGCAACGGAATCTAAAACTGGACTCACAGGAGAGGTTCAAATCATAGAAAGTGAGAGTGTCACTCCTCTTTTACTTAAGTCGGAATTGTGCCTTTTGAATTTAATTCCGATGCAATTTCTGTGTGTCAACGTCAATAAGAAGGTCAAAGGGATACAGTAAACCTGAAGTGAAGCATCGGAATCTAAAACTGGACTCACATTATTGGTTCAAATCATACAAAGTTAGAGAGTCAGCCCTCTTTTACTTAAGTCAGCATTGTGTCTTTTGTATTAAATTCCGATGCAATTTCTGTGTTTCATCGTCAATAAGAAGGTCCAAGGGATACAGTAAAACTGAAGTGAAACATCGGAATCTAAATCTGGACTCACAGGAGAGGTTCAAATCATAGGAAGTTAGAGTGTCATTCCCCTTGTACTTAAGTCGCATTGTGCCTTTTGAATTTAACTCCGATGCAATTTCTTTGTTTCATCGTCAATAACAAGATGCAAGGTATACAGTAAACCTGAAGTGAAGCATCGGAATCTAAAACTGGACTCACATTAGAGCTTCGAATCATGGAAAGTGAGAGTGTCAGTCCTCTTTTACTTGAGTCGGCATTGTGCCTTTTGTATTAAATTCCGATGCAATTTCAGTGTCTCATCGTCAATAAGAAGGAGCAAGGTATACAGTAAACCTGAAGTGAAGCATCGGAATCTAAAACTGGACTCACAGGAGAGGTTCAAATGAAAGAAAGTGAGAGTGTCAGTCCTCTTGTACTTAAGTCGGTATTGTGCCATTTGTATTAAATTCGGACGCAATTTCTGTGTTTCATCGTCAATAAGAAGGTCCAAGGGATACAGAATACCTGAAGTGAAGCATCGGTATCTAAAACTGGATTCACAGGAGAGGTTCAAATCAAAGAAAGTGAGAGTGTCAGTCCTCTTGTACTTAAGTCGGCATTGTGCCTTTTGAATTTAATTCCGATGCAATTTCTGTGTTTTATCGTCAATAAGAACGTCCAAGGGATACAGTAAACCTGAAGTGAAGCAACAGATTCTAAAACTGGACTCACAGGTGAGGTTCAAATCATAGAAAGTGAGAGTGTCAGTCCTCTTTTACTTAAGTCGGAATTGTGCCTTTTTAATTTAATTCCGATGCAATTTCTGTGTGTCATCGTCAATAACAAGGTCTAAGGGAGACAGTAAACCTGAAGTGCAGCATCGGAATCTAAAGCTGGACTCACAGGAGAGGTTCAAATCATACAAAGTTAGAGTGTCAGTCCTCTTTTACTTAAGTCAGCATTGTGCCTTTTGTATTAAATTTCGATGCAATTTCTGTGTTTCATCGTCAATAAGTAGGTGCAAGGTACACAGTAAACCTGAAGTGAAGCATCGGAATCTAAAACTGGACTCACAGGAGAGGTTCAAATCATAGAAGCTGAGGGTGTCAGTCCTCTTGTACTTAAGTCGGCATTGTGCCATTTGTATTAAATTCGGATGCAATTTCTGTGTTTCATCGTCAATAAGAATGTCCAAGGGATACAGTTAACCTGAAGGGAAGCATCGGAACCTAAAACTGGACTCACAGGAGAGATTCATATCATAGAAAGTTAGAATGTCATCCACTTGTACTTATGTCGGCATTGTGCCTTTTGTTCCAAATTCGGATGCAATTTCTGTGTTTCATCGTCAATAAGAAGGTCGAAGGGATACAGTATACCTGAAGTGAAGCATCGGAATCTAAAACTGGACTCGCAGGAAAGATTCAAATCATAGATAGTTAGAGTGTCAGTCCTCTTGTACTTAAGTCAATATTGTGCCTCTTGTATTAAATTCGGATGCAATTTCTGTGTTTCATCGTCTATAAGAAGGTCCAAGGGACACAGTAAACCTTAAGTGAAACATCGGGATCTACAACTGGACTCACAGGAGAGATTCAAATCATAGAAAGTTAGAGTGTCAGTCCACTTTTACTTAAGTCGACATTGTGCCTTTTGTATTAAATTTCGATGCAATTTCTGTGTTTCATCGTCAATAAGTAGGTGCAAGGTACACAGTAAACCTGAAGTGAAGCATCGGAATCTAAAACTGGACTCACAGGAGAGGTTCAAATCATAGAAACTGAGGGTGTCAGTCCTCTTGTACTTAAGTCGGCATTGTGCCATTTGTACTAAATTCGGATGCAATTTCTGTGTATCATCGTCAATAAGAAGGTCCAAGGGATACAGTAAACCTGAAGTGAAGCATCGGAATCTAAAACTGGACTCACAGGAGAAGTTCAAATCATAGAAAGTTAGAGTGTCAGTCCTCTTGTACTTAAGTCGGCATTGTGCCTTTTGTATTAAATTCGGATGCAATTTCTGTGTTTCACCGTCAATAAGAAAGTCCAAGGGATACAGTAAACCTGAAGTGAAGCATCGGAATCTAAAACTGGACTCACATTAGAGGTTCAAATCATAGAAAGTTGGAGTGTCACTATTCTTGTACTTGAGTCGATATTGTGCCTTTTGTATTGAATTCGATTGCAATTTCGTTGTTTCATCGTCAATAACAAGGTCCAAGGGATATAGTAAACCTGAAGTGAAGCATCGGAATCTAAAACTGGACTCACAGGAGAAGTTCAAATCATAGAAAGTTAGAGTGTCAGTCCTCTTGTACTTAAGTCGGCATTGTGCCTTTTTTGTATGAAATTCGGATGCAATTTCTGTGTTTCACCGTCAATAAGAAAGTCCTAGGGATAGAGTAAACCTGAAGTGAAGCATCGGCATCTAAAACTCGACTCACCGGAGAGGTTCAAATCATAGAAAGGTAGAATGTCATTCCTCTTGTACTTAAGTCGCATTGTGAATTTGAATTTAATTCCGATGCAATTTCTTTGTTTCATCGTCAATAAGAAGGTGCAAGGTATACAGTAAACCTGAAGTGAAGCATCGGAATCTAAAACTGGACTCACAAGAGAGGTTCAAATCATAGAAAGTGAGAGTGTTAGTCCTCTTGTACTTAAGTCGGTATTGTGCCTTTTGTATTAAAATCGGATGCAATTTCTGTGTTTTATCGTCCATAAGAAGGTCCAAGGGATACAGTAAACCTTAAGGGAAGCGTCGGAATCTAAAACTGGACTCACAGGAGAGGGTCAAATCATAGAAAGTGAGAGTGTTAGTCCTCTTGTACTTAAGTCGACATTGTGCCATTTGTATTAAATTCGGTTGCAATTTCTGTGTTTCATCGTCAATAAGAATGTCCAAGGGATACAGTAAACCTGAAGTGATGCATCGGAATCTAAAACTGGACTCACAGGAGAGATTAAAATCATAGAAAGTTAGAGTGTTACTCCTCTTGTACTTAAGTCGGTATTGTGCCTTTTGTATTAAATTCGGATGCAATTTCTGTGTTTCATCGTCAATAAGAAGGTCCAAGGGATACAGTAAACCTTAAGGGAAGCGTCGTAATCTAAAACTGGACTCACAGGAGAGGTTCAAATCAGAGAATGTTAGAGTGTTAGTCCTCTTTTACTTAAGTCAGTATTGTGCCTCTTGTATTAAATTCGGATGCAATTTCTGTGTTTCATCGTCAATAAGAAGGTCCAAGGGACACAGTAATCCTCAAGTGAAACATCGGAATCTAAAACTGGACTCACAGGAGAGGTTCGAATCATAGAAAGTTAGAGTGTCAGTCCACTTTTACTTAAGTCGACATTGTGCATTTTGTATTAAATTTCGATGCAATTTCTGTGTTTCATCGTCAAAAAGAAGGTGCAAGGTACACAGTAAACCTGAAGTGAAGCATCGGAATCTAAAACTGGTCTCACAGGAGAGTTTCATATCATAGAAACTGAGAGTGTCAGACCTCTTGTACTTAAGTCGGCATTGTGCCAATTGTATTAAATTCGGATGCAATTTCTGTGTTTCATCGTCAATAAGAAGGTCCAAGGGATACAGTAAAACTGAAGTGAAACATCGGAATCTAAATCTGGACTCACAGGAGAGGTTCAAATCATAGATAGTTAGAGTGTCACTCCTCTTGTACTTGAGTCGGTATTGTGCCTTTTGTATTGAATTCGGATGCAATTTCTGTGTTTCATCGTCAATAACAAGGTCCAAGGGATATAGTAAACCTGAAGTGAAGCATCGGAATCTAAAACTGGACTCACAGGAGAAGTTCAAATCATAGAAAGTTAGAGTGTCAGTCCTCTTGTACTTATGTAGGCATTGTGCCTTTTGTATTAAATTCGGATGCAATTTCTGTGTTTCACCGTCAATAAGAAATCCAAGGGATACAGTAAACCTGAAGTGAAGCATCAAAATCTAAAACTGGACTCACATTAGAGGTTCAACTCATAGAAATGTAGAGTGTCATTCCTCTTGTACTTAAGTCGCATTGTGCCTTTTGAATTTAATTCCGATGCAATTTCTTTGTTTCATCGTCAATAAGAAGGTGCAAGGTATACAGTAAACCTGAAGTGAAGCATCGGAATCTAAAACTGGACTCACAGGAGAGGTTCGAATCATGGAAAGTGAGATTGTCAGTCCTCTTTGACTTAAGTCCGCATTGTGCCTTTTGTATTAAATTCCGATGCAATTTCAGTCTCTCATCGTCAATAAGAAGGTGCAAGGTATACAGTAAACCTGAAGTGAAGCATCGAAATCTAAAACTGGACTCACAGGAGAGGTTCAAAACAAAGAAAGTGAGAGTGTCAGTCCTCTTGTACTTAAGTCGGCATTGTGCCATTTGTAATAAATTCGGATGCAATTTCTGTGTTTCATCGTCAATATGAAGGTCCAAGGTATACAGTTAACCTGAAGTGAAGCAACAGAACCTAAAACTGGACTCACAGGAGAGGTTCATATCATAGAAAGTTAGAATGTCAGTCCACTTGTACTTATGTCGGCATTGTGCCTTTTGTTCTAAATTCGGATGCAATTTCTGTGTTTCATCGTCAATAAGAAAGTCCAAGGGATACAGTATACCTGAAGTGAAGCATCGGAATCTCAAACTGGACTCACAGGAAAGATTCAAATCATAGATAGTTAGAGTGTCAGTCCTCTTGTACTTAAGTCAATATTGTGCCTCTTGTATTAAATTCGGATGCAATTTCTGTGTTTCATCGTCTATAAGAAGGTCCAAGGGACACAGTAAAACTTAAGTGAAACCTCGGGACCCACAACTGGACTCACAGGACGGGTTCAAATCATAGAAATTTAGAGTGACACTCCTCTTGTACTTGAGTCGGTATTGTGCATTTTGTATTGAATTCGGATGCAATTTCGGTGTTTCATCGTCAATAACAAGGTCCAAGGGATATAGTAAACTTGAAGTGAAGCATCGGAATCTAAAACTGGACTCACAGGAGAAGCTCAAATCATAGAAAGTTAGAGTGTCAGTCCTCTTGTACTTAAGTCGGCATTGTGCCTTTTGTATTAAATTCCGATGCAATTTCTGTGTTTCACCGTCAATAAGAAAGTCCTAGGGATACAGTAAAGCTGAAGTGAAGCATCGGAATCTAAAACTGGACTCACAGGAGAGGTTCAAATCATAGAAAGGTAGAGTGTCATTCCTCTTGTACTTAAGTCGCATTGTGCCTTTCAATTTAGTTCCGATGCAATTTCTTTGTTTTATCGTCAATAAGAAGGTCCAAGGGATACAGTAAACCTTAAGGGAAGCGTCGGAATCTAAAACTGGACTCACAGGAGAAGTTCAAATCATAGAAAGTTAGAGACTCACTCCTCTTGTACTTACGTCGGTATTTTGCCTTTTGTATTGAATTCGGATGCAATTTCTTTGTTTCATCGTCAATAAGAAGGTCGAAGGGAGACAGTAAACCTGAAGTGAACCATCGGAATCTGAAACTGGACTCACAGGAGTGGTTCAAATCATAGAAACCGAGAGTGTCAGTCCTCTTGTACTTAAGTCGACATCGTGCCATTTGTATTAAATTGGGATGCAATTTCTGTGTTTCATCTTCAATAAGAAGGTCCACTCTATACAGTAAACCTGAAGTGAAGCATCGGAATCAAAAACTGGACTCACAGGAGAGGTTCAAATCATAGAAAGTTAGAGTGTCACTCCTATTGTACTTAAGTCGGTATTGTGCCTTTTGTATTAAATTCGGATGCAATTTCTGTGGTTCATCGTCAATAAGAATGTCCAAGGGATACAGTAAACCTGAATTAAAGCATCGGAATCTAAAACTGGATGCACAGGAGAGGTTCAAATCATAGAAAGTTAGAATGTCAGTCCTCTTGTACTTAAGTCGGCATTGTGCGTTTTGACTTTAATTCCGATGCAATTTCTGTGTTTAATCGTCAATAAGAAGGTGCAAGGTATACAGAAAACCTGAAGTGAAGCATCGGAATCTAAAACTGGACTCACAGGAGAGGTTCAAATCATAGAAAGTGGGAGTGTCAGTCCTCTTGTACTTACGTCGGCGTTGTGCCTATTGTATTGAATACCGATGCAATTTCTGTGTTTCATCGTCAATAAGAAGGTCCAAAGGATACAGAAAACCTGAAGTGAAGCATCGGAATCTAAAACTGGATTTACAGGAGAGCTTAAAATCAAAGAAAGTGAGAGTGTCAGTCCTCTTGTACATAGGTCGGCATTGTGCCTTTTGAATTTAATTCCGATGCAATTTCTGTGTTTTATCGTCAATAAGAACGCCCAAGGGATACAGTAAACCTGAAGTGAAGCAACGGAATCTAAAACTGGACTCACAGGAGAGGTTCAAATCATAGAAAGTGAGAGTGTCAGTCGTCTTTTACTTAAGTCGGAATTGTGCCTTTTGAATTTAATTCCGATGCAATTTCTGTGTGTCAACGTCAATAAGAAGGTCAAAGGGATACAGTAAACCTGAAGTGAAGCATCGGAATCTAAAACTGGACTCACAGGATTGGTTCAAATCATACAAAGTTAGAGAGTCAGTCCTCTTTTACTTAAGTCAGCATTGTGTCTTTTGTATTAAATTCCGATGCAATTTCTGTGTTTCATCGTCAATAAGAAGGTGCAAGGTATACAGTAAACCGAAGTGAAGCATCAGAATCTAAAACTGGACTCACATCAGAGGTTCAAATCATAGAAAGTGAGAGTGTCAGTCCTCTTGTACTTAAGTCGGCATTGTGCCATTTGTATTAAATTCGAATGCAATTTCTGTGTTTCAGCGTCAATAAGAAGGTCCAAGGGATACAGTTAACCTGAAGTGAAGCATCGGAATCTAAAACTGGACTCACAGGAGAGGTTCACATCATAGAAAGTGGGACTGTCAGTCCTCTTGTACTTACGTCGGCATTGTGCCTATTGTATTGAATACCGTTGCAATTTCTGTGTTTCATCGTCAATAAGAAGGTCCAAGGGATACAGTATGCCTGAAGTTAAGCATCTGAATCTAAAACTGGACTCACAGGAGAGGTTCAAATCAAAGAAAGTGAGAGTATCAGTACTCTTGTACTTAAGTCGGCATTGTGCCTTTTGAATTTAATTCCGATGCAATTTCTGTGTTTTATCGTCAATAACAACGTCCAAGGGATACAGTAAACATGAAGTGAAGCAACGGAATCTAAAACTGGACTCACAGGAGAGGTTCAAATCATAGAAAGTGAGAGTGTGAGTCCTCTTTCACTAAAGTCGGAATTGTGCCTATTGTATTGAATACCGATGCAATTTCTGTGTTTCATCGTCAATACGAAGGTGCAAGTTATACAGTAAACCTGAAGTGAAGCATCGGAATTTAAAACTGGACTCACATCAGAGGTTCAAATCATAGAAAGTGAGAGTGTCAGTCCTCTTGTACTTAAGTCGGCATTGTGCCATTTGGATTAAATTCGGATGCAATTTCTGTGTTTCATCGTCAATAAGAAGGTCCAAGGGATACAGTTAACCTGAAGGGAAGCATCGGAACCTAAAACTGGACTCACAGGAGAGGTTCATATCATAGAAAGTTAGAATGTCATCCACTTGTACTTATGTCGACATTGTGCCTTTTGTTCCAAATTCGGATGCAATTTCTGTGTTTCATCGTCAATAAGAAGGTCGAAGGGATACAGTATACCTGAAGTGAAGCATCGGAATCTAAAACTGGACTCGCAGGAAAGATTCAAATCATAGATAGTTAGAGTGTCAGTCCTCTTGTACTTAAGTCAATATTGTGCCTCTTGTATTAAATTCGGATGCAATTCCTGTGTTTCATCGTCTATAAGAAGGTCCAAGGGACACAGTAAACCTTAAGTGAAACATCGGGATCTACAACTGGACTCACAGGAGAGGTTCAAATCATAGAAAGTTAGAGTGTCAGTCCACTTTTACTTAAGTCGATATTGTGCCTTTTGTATTAAATTTCGATGCAATTTCTGTGTTTCATCGTCAATAAGTAGGTGCAAGGTACACAGTAAACCTGAAGTGAAGCATCAGAATCTAAAACTGGACTCGCAGGAGAGGTTCAAATCATAGAAACTGAGGGTGTCAGTCCTCTTGTACTTAAGTCGGCATTGTGCCATTTGTACTAAATTCGGATGCAATTTCTGTGTTTCATCGTCAATAAGAAGGTCCAAGGGATACAGTAATCCTGAAGTGAAGCATCGGAATCTAAAACCGGACTCACAGGAGAAGTTCAAATCATAGAAAGTTAGAGTGTCAGTCCTCTTGTAGTTAAGTCGGCATTGTGCCTTTTGTATTGAATTCGGATGCAATTTCTGTGTTTCACCGTCAATAAGAAAGTCCAAGGGATACAGTAAACCTGAAGTGAAGCATCGGAATCTAAAACTGGACTCACATTAGAGGTTCAAACCATAGAAAGTTAGAGTGTCACTCCTCTTGTACTTAAGTCGGTATTGTGCCTTTTGTATTATATTCGGCTGCAATATCTGTGTTTCATCGTCAATAAGAAGGTGCAATGTATACAGTAGACCTGAAGTGAAGCATCGGAATCTAAAACTGGTCTCACATTAGAGGTTCAAATCATAGAAAGGTAGAGTGTAATTCCTCTTGTACTTAAGTCGCATTGTGCCTTTTGAATTTAATTCCGATGCAATTTCTTTGTTTCATCGTCAATAAGAAGGTGCAAGGTATACAGTAAACATGAAGTGAAGCATCGGAATCTAAAACTGGACTCACAGGAGAGGTTCGAATCATGGAAAGTGAGAGTGTCAGTCCTCTTTTACTTAAGTCGGCATTGTGCCTTTTGTATTAAATTCCGATGCAATTTCAGTGTCTCATCGTCAATAAGAAGGTTCAAGGGATACAGTTAACCTGAAGTGAAGCAACGGAACCTAAAACTGGACTCACAGGAGAGGTTCATATCATAGAAAGTTAAAATGTCAGTCCACTTGTACTTATGTCGGCATTGTGCCTTTTGTTCTAAATTCGGATGCAATTTCTGTGTTTCATCGTCAATAAGAAAGTCCAAGGGATACAGTATACCTGAAGTGAAGCATCGGAATCTCAAACTGGACTCACAGGAAAGATTCAAATCATAGATAGTTAGAGTGTCAGTCCTCTTGTACTTGAGTCAATATTGTGCCTCTTGTATTAAATTCGGATGCAATTTCTGTGTTTCATCGTCTATAAGAAGGTCCACGGGACACAGTAAAACTTAAGTGATACCTCGGGATCTACAACTGGACTCACAGGACGGGTTCAAATCATAGAAATTTAGAGTGTCACTCCTCTTGTACTTGAGTCGGTATTGTGCCTTTTGTATTGAATTCGGATGCAATTTCGGTGTTTCATCGTCAATAACAAGGTCCAAGGGATATAGTAAACCTGAAGTGAAGCATCGGAATCTAAAACTGGACTCACAGGAGAAGTTCAAATCATAGAAAGTCAGAGTGTCAGTCCTCTTGTACATAAGTCGGCATTGTGCTTTTTGTATTAAATTCCGATGCAATTTCTGTGTTTCACCGTCAGTAAGAAAGTCCTAGGGATACAGTAAACCTGAAGTGAAGCATCGGAATCTAAAACTGGACTCACAGGAGAGGTTCAAATCATAGAAAGGTAGAGTGTCATTCCTCTTGTACTTAAGTCGCATTGTGCCTTTCAATTTAGTTCCGATGCAATTTCTTTGTTTCATCGTCAGTAAGAAGGTGCAAGGTATACAGTAAACCTGAAGTGAAGCATCGGAATCTAAAACTGGACTCACAGGAGAGGTTCAAATCATAGAAAGTGAGAGTATTAGTCCTCTTGTACTTAAGTCGGTATTGTGCCTTTTGTATTAAATTCGGATGCAATTTCTGTGTTTTATCGTCAATAAGAAGGTCCAAGGGATACAGTAAACCTTAAGGGAAGCGTCGGAATCTAAAACTGGACTCACAGGAGAATTTCAAATCATAGAAAGTTAGATACTCACTCCTCTTGTACTTACGTCAGTATTTTGCCTTTTGTATTGAATTCGGATGCAATTTCTTTGTTTCATCGTCAATAAGTAGGTCGAAGGGAGACAGTAAACCTGAAGTGAACCATCGGAATCTGAAACTGGACTCACAGGAGTGGTTCAAATCATAGAAACCGAGAGTGTCAGTCCTCTTGTACTTAAGTCGACATCGTGCCATTTGTATTAAATTGGGATGCAATTTCTGTGTTTCATCTTCAATAAGAAGGTCCAATCTATACAGTAAACCTGAAGTGAAGCATCGGAATCTAAACTGGACTCACAGGAGAGGTTCAAATCATAGAACGTTAGAGAGTCACTCCTATTGTACTTAAGTCGGTATTGTGCCTTTTGTATTAAATTCGGATGCAATTTCTGTGGTTCATCGTCAATAAGAATGTCCAAGGGATACAGTAAACCTGAATTAAAGCATCGGAATCTAAAACTGGATGCACAGGAGAGGTTCAAATCATAGAAAGTCAGAATGTCAGTCCTCTTGTACTTAAGTCGGCATTGTGCGTTTTGACTTTAATTCCGATGCAATTTCTGTGTTTCATCGTCAATAAGAAGGTGCAAGGCATACAGTAAACTGAAGTGAAGCATCCTAATCTAAAACTGGACTCACAGGAGAGTTTCAAATCATAGAAAGTGGGAGTTCAGTCCTCTTGTACTTACGTCGGCATTGTGCCTATTGTATTGAATACCGATGAAATTTCTGTGTTTCATCGTCAATAAGAAGGTCCAAAGGATACAGAAAACCTGAAGTGAAGCATCGGAATCTAAAACTGGATTTACAGGAGAGCTTCAAATCAAAGAAAGTGAGAGTGTCAGTCCTCTTGTACTTAGGTCGGCATTGTGCCTTTTGGATTTAATTCCGATGCAATTTCTGTGTTTTATCGTCAATAAGAACGCCCAAGGGATACAGTAAACCTGAAGTGAAGCAACGGAATCTAAAACTGGACTCACAGGAGAGGTTCTAATCCTAGAAAGTGAGAGTGTCAGTCCTCTTTTACTTAAGTCGGAATTGTGCCTTTTGAATTTAATTCCGATGCAATTTCTGTGTGTCAACGTCAATAAGAAGGTCAAAGGGATACAGTAAACCTGAAGTGAAGCATCGGAATCTAAAACTGGCCTCACAGGATTGGTTCAAATCATTAAAAGTTAGTCAGTCCTCTTTTACTTAAGTCAGCTTTGTGTCTTTTGTATTAAATTCCGATGCAATTTATGTGTTTCATCGTCAATAAGAAGGTGCAAGGTATACAGTAAACCGAAGTGAAGCATCAGAATCTAAAACTGGACTCACATCAGAGGTTCAAATCATAGAAAGTGAGAGTGTCAGTCCTCTTGTACTTAAGTCGGCATTGTGCCATTTGTATTAAATTCGAATGCAATTTCTGTGTTTCATCGTCAATAAGAAGGTCCATGGGATACAGTTAACCTGAAGTGAAGCATCGGAATCTAAAACTGGACTCACAGAAGAGGTTCATATCATAGATAGTTAGAATGTCAGTCCTCTTGTACTTAAGTCGGCATTGTGCGTTTTGAATTTAATTCCGATTCAATTTCTGTGTTTCATCGTCAATAAGGCGGTGCAAGGTATACAGTAAACCTGAAGTGAAGCATCGGAATCTAAAACTGGACTCACAGGAGAGGTTCAAATCATAGAAAGTGAGAGTGTCAGTCCTCTTGAACTTACGTCGGCATTGTGCCTATTGTATTGAATACCGATGCAATTTCTGTGTTTCATCGTCAATAAGAAGGTCCAAGGGATACAGTATACCTGAAGTCAAGCATCTGAATCTAAAACTGGACTCACAGGAGAGGTTCAAATCAAAGAAAGTGAGAGTATCAGTACTCTTGTACTTAAGTCGGCATTGTGCCTTTTGAATTTAATTCCGATGCAATTTCTGTGTTTTATCGTCAATAAAAACGTCCAAGGGATACAGTAAACATGAAGTGAAGCAACGGAATCTAAAACTGGATTCACAGGAGAGGTTCAAATCATAGAAAGTGAGAGTGTCAGTCCTCTTTTACTTAAGTCGGAATTGTGCCTTTTGAATTTAATTCCGATGCAATTTCTGTGTGTCATCGTCAATAAGAAGGTGAAAGGGATACAGTAAACCTGAAGTGAAGCATCGGAATCTAAAACTGGACTCACAGGAAAGATTCAAATCATAGATAGTTAGAGTGTCAGTCCTCTTGTACTTAAGTCAGTATTGTGCCTCTTGTATTAAATTCGGATGCAATTTCTGTGTTTCATCGTCAATAAGAAGGTCCAAGGGACACAGTAATCCTCAAGTGAAACTTTGGAATCTAAAACTGGACTCACAGGAGAGGTTCAAATCATAGAAACTGAGAGTGTCAGTCCTCTTGTACTTAAGTCGGCATTGTGCCAATTGTATTAAATTCGGATGCATTTTCAGTGTTTCATCGTCAATAAGAAGGTCCAAGGGATACAGTAAAACTGAAGTGAAACATCGGAATCTAAATCTGGACTCACAGGAGAGGTTCAAATCATAGAAAGTTAGAGTGTCACTCCTCTTGTACTTGAGTCGGTATTGTGCCTTTTGTATTGAATTCGGATGCAATTTCTGTGTTTCATCGTCAATAACAAGGTCCAAGGGATATAGTAAACCTGAAGTGAAGCATCGGAATCTAAATCTGGACTCACAGGAGAAGTTCAAATCATAGAAAATTAGAGTGTCAGTCCTCTTGTACTTATGTAGGCATTGTGCCTTTTGTATTAAATTCGGATGCAATTTCTGTGTTTCACCGTCAATAAGAAAGTCCAAGGGATACAGGAAGCTTGAAGTGGAGCATCGGAATCTAAAACTGGACTCACAGGAGAGGTTCAAATCATAGAGAGTTAGAGTGTCACTCCTCTTGTACTTAAGTCGGTATTGTGCCTTTTGTATTAAATTCGGATGCAATATCTGTGTTTCATCGTCAATAAGAAGGTGCAATGTATACAGTAGACCTGAAGTGAAGCATCGGAATCTAAAACTGGACTCACAGGAGAGGTTCAAATCATAGAAAGTTAGAGTGTCATTCCTCTTGTACTTAAGTCGCAATGTGCCTTTTGCATTTAATTCCGATGCAATTTCTTTGTTTCATCGTCAATAAGAAGGTGCAAGATATACAGTAAACCTGAAGTGAAGCATCAGAATCTAAAACTGGACTCACATTAGAGGTTCGAATCATGGAAAGTGAGAGTGTCAGTCCTCTCTTACTTGAGTCGGCATTGTGCCTTTTGTATTAAATTCCGATGCATATTTCAGTGTCTCATCGTCAATAAGAGGGTGCAAGGTATACAGTAAACCTGAAGTGAAGCATCGGAATCTAAAACTGGACTCATAGGAGAGGTTGATATCAAAGAAAGTGAGAGTGTCAGTCCTCTTGTACTTAAGTCGGCATTGTGCCATTTGTATTAAATTCGGACGCAATTTCTGTGTTTCATCGTCAATAAGAAGGTCCAAGGGATACAGAAAACCTGAAGTGAAGCATCGGAATCTAAAACTGGATTCACAGGAGAGGTTCAAATCAAAGAAAGTGAGAGTGTCAGTCCTCTTGTACTTAAGTCGGCATTGTGCCTTTTGAATTTAATTCCGATGCAATTTCTGTGTTTTATCGTCAATAAGAACGTCCAAGGGATACAGTAAACCTGAAGTGAAGCAACGGATTCTAAAACCGGACTCACAGGAGAGGTTCAAATCATAGAAAGTGAGAGTGTCAGTCCTCTTTTACTTAAGTCGGAATTGTGCCTTTTTAATTTAATTCCGACGCAATTTCTGTGTGTCATCGTCAATAAGAAGGTCAATGGGAGACAGTAAACCTGAAGTGCAGCATCGGAATCTAAAACTGGACTCACAGGAGAGGTTCAAATCATACAAATTTAGAGTGTCAGTCCTCTTTTACTTAAGTCAGCATTGTGCCATTTGTATTAAATTCCGATGCAATTTCTGTGTTTCATCGTCAATAAGAAGGTGCAAGGTATACAGTAAACCTGAAGTGAAGCATCGGAATCTAAAACTGGACTCACATCAGAGGTTCAAATCATAGAAAGTGAGAGTGTCAGGCCTCTTGTACTTAAGTCGGCATTGTGATATTTGTACTAAATTCGGATGCAATTTCTGTGTCTCATCGTCAATAAGAAGGTCCAAGGGATACAGTTAACCTGAAGTGAAGCATCGGAACCTAAAACTGGACTCACAGGAGAGGTACATATCATAGAAAGTTAGAATGTCAGTCCACTTTTACTTATGTCGGCATTGTGCCTTTTGTTCTAAATTCGGATGCAAATTCTGTGTTTCATCGTCAATAAGAATGTCCTAGGGGTACAGTATACCTGAAGTGAAGCATCGGAATCTAAAACTGGACTCGCAGGAATGATTCAAATCATAGATAGTTAGAGTGTCAGTCCTCTTGTACTTAAGTCAATATTGTGCCTCTTGTATTAAATTCGGATGCAATTTCTGTGTTTCATCGTCTATAAGAAGGTCCAAGGGACACAGTAAACCTTAAGTGAAACATCGGTATTTACAACTGGACTCACAGGAGAGGTTCAAATCATAGAAAGTTAGAGTGTCAGTCCACTTTTACTTATGTCGACATTGTGCCTTTTGTATTAAATTCGGATGCAATATCTGTGTTTCATCGTCAATACGAAGGTGCAATGTATACAGTAGACATGAAGTGAAGCATCGGAATCTAAAACTGCATTCACAGGAGAGGTTCAAATCAAAGGAAGTGAGAGTGTCAGTCCTCTTGTACTTAAGTCGGCATTGTGCCTTTTGAATTTAATTCCGATGCAATTTCTGTGTTCTATCGTCAATAAGAACGTCCAAGGGATACAGCAAACCTGAAGTGAAGCAACGGATTCTAAAACTGGACTCACAGGAGAGGTTCAAATCATAGAATGTTGGAGTGTCAGTTCTCTTTTACTTAAGTCGGAATTGTGCCTTTTTAATTTAATTCCGATGCAATTTCTGTGTGTCATCGTCAATAAGAAGGTCAAAGGGAGACAGTAAACCTGAAGTGCAGCATCGGAATCTAAAACTGGACTCACAGGAGAGGTTCAAATCATACAAATTTAGAGTGTCAGTCCTGTTTTACTTAAGTCAGCATTGTGCCTTTTGTATTAAATTCCGATGCAATTTCTGTGTTTCATCGTCAATAAGAAGGTGCAAGGTATACAGTAAACCTGAAGTGAAGCATCGGAATCTAAAACTGGACTCACATCAGAGGTTCAAATCATAGAAAGTGAGAGTGTCAGTCCTCTTGTACTTAAGTCGGCATTGTGCCATTTGTATTAAATTCGGATGCAATTTCTGTGTTTCATCGTCAATAAGAAGGTCCAAGGGATACAGTTAACCTGAAGTGAAGCATCGGAACCTAAAACTGGACTCACAGGAGAGGTTCATATCACAGAAAGTTAGAATGTCAGTCCACTTGTACTTATGTCGGCATTGTGCTTTTGTTCTAAATTCGGATGCATTTTCTGTGTTTCATCGTCAATAAGAAGGTCCAAGGGACACAGTAAACCTTAAGTGAAACCTCGGGATCTACAACTGGACACACAGGTGAGGTTCAAATCATAGTAAGTTAGAGTGTCAGTCCACTTTCACTTAAGTCGACATTGTGCTTTTGTATTAAATTTTAATGCAATTTCTGTGTTTCATCGTCAATAAGAAGGTGCAAGGTACACAGTAAGCCTGAAGTGAAGCATCGGAATCTAAAACTGGACTCACAGGAAAGGTTCAATTCATAGAAACTGAGGGTGTCAGTCCTCTTGTACTTAAGTCGGCATTGTGCCATTTGTATTAAATCCGGATGCAATTTCTGTGTTACATCGTCAATAAGAAGGTGCAAGGTACACAGTAAACCTGAAGTGAAGCATCGGAATCTAAAACTGGACTCACAGGAGAGGTTCAAATTAAAGAAAGTGAGAGTGTCAGTCCTCTTGTACTTAAGTCCGCATTGTGCCATTTGTATTAAATTCGGATGCAATTTCTGTGTTTCATCGTCAATAAGAAGGTCCAAGGGATACAGTTAACTTGAAGTGAAGCATCGGAACCTAAAACTGGACTCACAGGAGAGGTTCATATCATAGAAAGTTAGAATGTCAGTCCACTTGTACATATGTCGGCATTGTGCCTTTTGTTCTAAATTCGGATGCAATTTCTGTGTTTCATCGTCAATAACAAGGTCCAAGGGATACAGTAAACCTGAAGTGAAGCATCGGAATCTAAAACTGGACTCACAGGAGAGGTTCGAATCATGGAAAGTGAGAGTGTCAGTCCTCTTTTACTTAAGTCGGCATTGTGCCTTTTGTATTAAATTCCGATGCAATTTCAGTGTCTCATCGTCAATAAGAAGGTGCAAGGTATACAGTAAACCTGAAGTGAAGCATCGGAATCTAAAACTGGACTCACAGGAGAGGTTCGAATCATGGAAAGTGAGAGTGTCAGTCCTCTTTTACTAAAGTCGGCGTTGTGCCTTTTGTATTAAATTCCGATGCAATTTCAGTGTTTCATCGTCAATAAGAAGGTGCAAGGTATACAGTAAACCTGAAGTGAAGCATCGGAATCTAAAACTGGACTCACAGGAGAGGTTCAAATCAAAGAAAGTGAGAGTGTCAGTCCTCTTGTACTTAAGTCGGCATTGTGCCATTTGTATTAAATTCGGATGCAATTTCTGTGTTTCATCGTCAATAAGAAGGTCCAAGGGATACAGTAAACCTGAAGTGAAGCATCGGAATCTAAAACTGGACTCACAGGAGAGGTTCAAATCATAGAAAGTTAGAGTGTCATTCCTCTTGTACTTAAGTCGCATTGTGCCTTTTGAATTTCATTCCGATGCAATTTCTTTGTTTCATCGTCAATAAGAAGGTGCAAGGTATACAGTAAACCTGAAGTGAAGCATCGGAATCTAAAACTGGACTCACATTAGAGGTTCGAATCAAAGAAAGTGAGAGTGTCAGTCCTCTTTTACTTGAGTCGGCATTGTGCCTTTAGTATTAAATTCCGATGCAATTTCAGTGTCTCATCATCAATAAGAGGGTGCAAGGTATACAGTAAACCTGAAGTGAAGCATCGGAATCTAAAACTGGACTCATAGGAGAAGTTCAAATCAAAGAAAGTGTGAGTGTCAGTCCTCTTGTACTTAAGTCGGTATTGTGCCATTTGTATTAAATTCGGACGCAATATCTGTGTTTCATCGTCAATAAGAAGGTGCAATGTATACAGTAGACATGAAGTGAAGCATCGGAATCTAAAACTGCATTCACAGGAGAGTTTCAAATCAAAGGAAGTGAGAGTGTCAGTCCTCTTGTACTTAAGTCGGCATTGTGCCTTTTGAATTTAATTCCGATGCAATTTCTGTGTTTTATCGTCAATAAGAACGTCCAAGGGATACAGCAAACCTGAAGTGAAGCAACGGATTCTAAAACTGGACTCACAGGAGAGGTTCAAATCATAGAATGTTGGAGTGTCAGTTCTCTTTTACTTAAGTCGGAATTGTGCCTTTTTAATTTAATTCCGATGCAATTTCTGTGTGTCATCGTCAATAAGAAGGTCAAAGGGAGACAGTAAACCTGAAGTGCAGCATCGGAATCTAAAACTGGACTCACAGGAGAGGTTCAAATCATACAAATTTAGAGTGTCAGTCCTGTTTTACTTAAGTCAGCATTGTGCCTTTTGTATTAAATTCCGATGCAATTTCTGTGTTTCATCGTCAATAAGAAGGTGCAAGGTATACAGTAAACCTGAAGTGAAGCATAGGAATCTAAAACTGGACTCTGAGATATTCGCTATTTTTGACCTCATTAAAACAACAAATACGAGTAGTTAATACTTTCAGCCAGAAGGCAAATACTTGTTTGTAAATAATGATTAATGTGTGATGTTACAAAATAGAAGTGATGTTGCTATTCAATGGAAAGTTGGAAATTGAGATTTAACTAACTGTTTTATCAATCACAATTGGCGTAAGAATCATGGATTGACCATTGTCATAAAATATTGCATTATGAGATGTGAATAGTTTTTACTTGCGGTTTCGCGTGGCTTGAGGCAGTCACAACTAGCGTGCTATTGATTAAGAAGTTGCGTTATCGTCTTTCTAATTACTTCATGATCGTAGATACGATCATACCCGGTTGTGAAGTTATTGTTATGACAAAACAATTTCCTAAGGGACCAGAAAGTTCTTAAGGGCGCAAAAACAACTGTAACATCACACAAAAGGGAAATTCGATATTAAAGCTGATGCAAGAAGACGATAAAACAGTTTTCTTTTTATCAATGTAACACGCACATTAGACTGCTGATCTTGGTGTCTGTAATATTAGCAAAATGCATAATTAAAATGAAAATAATACTGAGGAGATAATAGGAATGAGCACTGCTAAATGATTCAGTATTCCCAGAACAAATATTTATTATAACTAAAACATATATCGTACCTTAAGCTTAATACAACAATGACGGTAGATTTTTATGTCCGTATCATGTCCATTTAGCGCTCTTTTATATAGCCATTGTCTTCTTTGAGTCGCTCGTGCGTCGTCACGGTAAGTTATAACAGTTCTTTACACTTCACTCAACTCAGACATACACGTTTTTATACATTTAGTAAAAATTAGATCAGACTGCCACAAATCTGCGTCCGTCTTACTTCAGAAAAACAGTAAAAGTCTTCTTAGCGCTCAAGGCTTCATTTGTTCTCCCTCGAACAAAATAGTGAAGGATCGTATATCTATCCGTATTTTTCTGTTTTTATTGCCGCCCAAAGACGACGAATTACATTATCTAGAAAATTCCACCGTCGCCATGCGACGCCTTATTATACATTAATCATTATTTACAAACAAGTATTTGCCTTCTGGCTGAAAGTATTAACTACTCGTATTTGTTGTTTTAATGAAGTCAAAAATAGCGAATATCTCATTGCCTCCCATGAGGAGAGAGGGAATGCCGAAGGATTACCTCGATCCTCATGTCCTCATGAGATATTCGTGATTTTTGGTGTGACATTTACATAACGTTACTGGCGTACAAAGTACATAAATTGAAATCACATTTACAAACATATATCAGATATTTATCATTTTTCAAAATAAAGTTTTTCATTCTTTGTTCATCAGTCACTTCATTCCATAATACCAAGACTAACATTTATGTGCATTTTTAAGTTTGGTCCATATTTGCTTACAACAATAAGTGAACGTTCATTTCGCACTTCAGGGGATAGAATTCAGGAATTACTTTCTCTTGCGCTTAACAACTAATACATGAGTACAGTGAGTGCTTATTTTCACTAAACTAGAGTGGACAATGTTCGAGCATCTGCTGACTCCTTGTGGTTCAATTACAGTTTAATAACGTAGCACTACACTTCGTGATGCTTTCACTTTCTGTGTTAGCTTTCTACGGCGTTCATCATGCAGTACATCTGTCCTTTCCACTGTGGTTCCAGGAATTCAAGTGGCTTCCCGGGTTTTTATTTACAATATGAAACAGAAGAAGTGGAAAATTATTAGTATGACTTACAAGCTACTGGATACATTTGTTAAGGATCGGGACTGGTCTGGAGTTTAGGGTCTTCCTATAGTGCACATTCATTTTCTTTGTCCATCAAGAGACAGGATTATAATTTATTTTAGCAGTGTTCAGGAGTGCCAGTATTAATGGCTTTAAGGCCTGAGTAATCTAACAATCTACTTCTCACTCATCTTAACTTCAACTCAAGAAAATTGCTTAATTTACATATGAAAATGTAGTCACACAAGTGTACAAATGTCTTTCCTCCAGTATGTACGATTGAAGTCATGGCGGTTAGCAGTTTAAAGTTTGGATTGTTTCGTCACCCACACGTCAGCCACTCACAGCGGCTGCACAGTGTTGCGTGAGCTCCAATACTCAGTATCCGTTCGCGCTAAGGCTGTAACAGAGCTGGTGGTCGTCGAGTGCTCCTTTTTTTTGTGAACTTCGTATCACACGAGTGCATCGATACAAACACCTCGCGCGCGTTTTCCATCGGAGGAGCCAGACACTGAAGCTGCCTCCATACTTCTCTGTCAACTGCCTCCCATGAGGCTCACAGGTAAGTGACGACGAATGTTTTAGCTGTCGCTGCACTTAGAACAACACTGAACTTTGCGTTGCACCTGTTGTCGTAGCCTTGACTTCTTTTTACACTTGCAGTACAACACTACCACTAATATACAGTGAACAGTTCTTCTTATTATGCACGTCGCACTTTAGTGTGCATCTTCACACAGCATTCGTGCTTAGTTCCTTCGCCGATGGAGTTCATTTACAAAACAATCAATTTTGCAGGTTTCCTCCATTGGTACAGAAAGACTTATATTCTACTATTTACAAAAGATCACTTACGAGCTAATATTTACAATTAATGGTCACTCCTTTTGTTAAGTCCAGTGAACAACTGCTTTATGAATGGACTCTTTATATCTCAAGGTTTACTTTCACTAGTGAACCTAAAAATATTCTTTCAAACTTTCTTTTAAGTGCTCATCTCCTCATTATGAAAACTACAGGTTTCGCAACACTCGTTGCATTTATTCTTTAGTGCACCCGAGATCATTTTCTACTGCCACGCAGCATATCTACTACTTAACGAGCATGCATTTAACGCTGAATCTTTTTTTTTTTTTTGCTTGCCAAATTTGTTTTTATATTTGAGGGCAGACTGGATAACAATAGGTCTCCCTCTTCGCTTCATGTACTCAGCAATCGTTCTCTGTTAAAAAAAAATAGGGTAACGCGTGTCTACTATTTTTTTTTTTTTTTTTGCATGAATGGAATTACCGACAGTTCACTGGGTTTACGCAACCGGTCCATAACAAACATTACCAAAGCTAGCGAAGTTCATCACGCTACGTGTCACATTTCTCATAAGCACTGCTTTGCTTCGAAGCACACGTGCCTTTTACAAGTCGACCCTTGGTCTGGGTTAATGAACCAGGATCAAAAGGAACGGGCAGAAGGAAAATGGATTTCATAAGAGGAGTGTCTTAGGAGACATTTTTGCAATAAAATCTGCATGTAAATAAAATTATCTTAATAAACATAGGCACATATATAAACTTCAACCTCCTTCCTTACAGCATGCTTTGCTACTTCTACGTCTTACTCAGGTTATAGTCAATATTAAGTTTAAATATCACTGCATTGCTTGTTCTTTAGATTAGCCTTCAATTAGGGTATTGAATGGTCGCTAGATTACACTACAAATCTTCTGAAGATCTTTACTTGGACTTATTTATGATACAGGGGGCTTGCTGTGTGGTTATTTAGTAACTTGATTCTACTGAAATCAATTCGTCAGCTAACATTCCTCATATACTCTTTACATTGGGCTCAGATCACAGGGAAATAGTTTACTTTCATAGCAATTAATGGCCTCGTGGAGTACTTACGCTACATTATTGATGCTTCATGGTTTGCCTCCATTTGTACTGTATTTCACCTTACTTAGTTTACTACAGCTTTTTGTCTCCTTGCGTGAACACATGCGGGTTACCACTTGTTTTTTCCATTTAACAGCACGCTTTAACTGAACTTTAAGCTATTTCTTCTACTCCTGTCCACTGTCTGGACTGTTTGACCATGTACCTTTTTTTTAAGCAGGTAATTTGGGCTTTTACTACAGAACTTCAAGTACTTACATTACTAAAAATAAATCTATCTTCTTGTACCTTGAGAGAAGTGCTTATTTACGCATCCTTCTCCATTTCTCACCTTTACATATTTATATAGCTCCGGGCAATCGCCTCGCAAGCACTTTTTTTCTTATTACTAACTTAAAATTAAATTGAAATTCTTGGTGCAACCTCAATTCCCTGCTTCAGCTTGTTGAAGAAATATCAGTTCATGTCCATCACTATAAACAATTTTTCCATACTTAACATTTAATACTTAAAGTTTACATGTAGTAGCTGTTACCATGAAGTCCGTGCGCTGTTCAACACAATACTTATCATTAACAGTTCACACAAGGAAATTTCCAGTACGCAAGAGGCAGGAAACCGAAACAGATTCTATCTACAGTTGAGGCTGTGTCTGTCTCTCTGTTTCAATGGACCAATCGCTCCCGATATGGAGCAGCCCTGAATCGGCAATGACAAAACTTTTGAAACAGAAGACACCTGTCTGAAGAGACATGATGACATCACATTGATGTTTGCTCCTGTATCAACAATGGCTGTGACAGGAATGTTGGCAATAGAAATCTTAATCGAAGCCTGGACCTGTTCATCATAAATGTCATTAATGTCTTGAGCTTCTAGGTCAGGTGCAAGGTCATCTCGTAAGTCGGTCTCATGGTCGTACCGTATCGCATTAACATACTCAGAATCAGAGTATTCGTTAGTACCCCCACTGGAACCGGCAGCGACCTCTAGGAGGCTGAAAGGTGCTGCCTCTAATTTTCCGCAGGATGTTTAACCTGTTTGTCATTCATGGCCTTAAGTGTTTGTTCCGTTTCATATTGGTGCTGGTTATGTGGTACAAATGCCGGTGTAAAGGGGTAAAATCCACTGGGTGCATTCACTTGTGAATAGAATACTTGAGAAGGCTGATGTCGCCCGATCTTTTGGTTGCCGGCAAAACCATTTCCTTGTGAAGGAAAGTTCGCATTTGGTGCCATTTGAAAATTGTTCCGCGGTCCTCTATCCTGTGAATAGTTGTTCTTATGTTGTGCTGGGTGGCCTCCGCCTTGCCCATGCCACTTGCTATATTTCGACCTATAACTTTGATTGTACACTGGTCCATTTGAAAAATTACCACTAGTTTGTGGAGAATTTCCATGCTGCTCAGGCGCAGAATTAAAGGGTGGGTTTCCGTACTGATGTTGTACCTGGTGGTTGTAAATTGGGTGGTATCTCTGCTGATTACTGTAATTGGTTTTCTGCTTCCGTTTAAAGTTATTGCCGTTTGCGTTTTGATAACCGCTGGCAGGTTGGCAACAGCGGTCGCAGTAGCTCGCTCTCTCCTTGGGCGCATTGTTGTCCGCGTGCGATGCATTCTGCTGGCTGCCAGGGAAGAATTTGCCGCTGCCAACCTTGGAGCGCACATCCTCGCTAATTAAATCTAAGGAATCCAGCACAGAAAGGAATACATCCGTGTCTTCTTCGGACACATTTACTAATTTCTCTCTAATAGACACAGGGAGTTTGCTTTTGAGAATCATAATTACGTCCTTGGAAGAAATCGGAGAATCCCAGAATTTAATTTTTGCTAGATACTTCTCAAAGTATCGCCGGAGACTTCCATGCTTCTCATTGAAAATTTCCGCACCATACACCTCCTTCCTTAATCTTTGCTGTACCCCATTACTCCAAAATTTTGCCAAGAACATTTTCTCAAACTCTTCATAATTCCTACACGTGTCTACCATTTCCGTTCCCCATAATGCTGCATCACCAGAAATAAAGCCAATGACGAACTGAATACGCTGTCTGTCTGTCCAGCTCCTGGGAAATATGCCGGAAAAATTCTTTAGGAACACGATGGGGTGTATTTCTCGCTTCTGCGGATGAAAAACAGGAAAAGTGCGATGCTTAATCACACTTTCCTCTTGCATTAAACTCACAATTGTGGGCGGATCATTTAGTTTCCCTACTCGGGACTCAACAGGACTGTTGTTTTGCATGTAATCAGGCGGTGAACAATAAGGAGTTGACTGACATTCGTCACCGTCTAAATAGTTGTTCCCTATAGTTTGCGTATGCGTGTGCGGATTTTCTACCCAGTTTCTCAGCATTCTGACTTCGTCCACTACTTGCTGCTTCCACTCGGGAAGATCCCGTGTGAGTGTCCTCCGAATCTGTCCCAATTCAGAAACTACTGTGTCTCCCGACTTACCAGGAGCAGCTAAGATTTCGTAAGTTACATCCTTGACAGTCTCCCTAAGCTCCTCCCTGACCTTCTTTTCGATAAAAATATCTTTACCCTTTATCCATTCACTGTAGTGTTCCGACAATGCCTCCGCGTGTGCTTTCACGGTGCTCTTAACCTGTTCTTCAATATTGATTGAGTCTATCTGCCTCGACAGATCCTCCACTACACCTTCAATGTCAGATACTGCATTTCTAACTGAGTTTATTTCTTTGGTAGCTGCCTGAATTTTTGTGTTTAATGTTCCAGATACTTCAGTTATTTCACTTTTCAACTGTTTCTGCATTTTCTGAATTTGATCACTGATCTTAGTTTGCAACTCACCCAAATGGGTATTTAATTCAGCCGTAATTTCTTTATGCAGATCTGTTTTGATTGTGCCTAGCTGTGTTTTTAATGATTCGCTTACAGCATCTAGTCGGGCGTTAACAGTCTCATTTTGTGTTTTTATAGCCTCATTTTGTGTTTTTACTGATTCGCTTACAGCATCTAATCGGGCGTTAACAGTCTCATTTTGTGTTTTTACTGATTCGCTTACAGCATCTAATCGGGCGTTAACAGTCTCATTTTGTGTTTTTATAGTCTCATTTACTGCGTCAAACTGTTGTTTCAGCATTTCCATTAACGCACCGAGGTCATTTGTAGCTGCAGCGGGAAGAATTTGGACTTTAGGGTCACTTTCCCCTGTTACAGACATGGTTAGTTCGGTTTCCACACGGGAACCTACCGTTCGCGATCGTAAAGGGTATGGAATACTATTAACGTCTTCACTCCCGTCTCCTGTTGTCACCTGTCTCTGTTTACTATCTGCCATTTTCGTTAGTAAATCACGTGCTACGTAAGGCTTTCGTCGTTTGTCAGTGACGTGGTGAGTCCGCTAAGAGCACCACTCTCGCGTGAGCAACAAATGAAATTCTATCTGGCAAGAAGACAAGATGGAACCTAACCGTTTCAGACAAATGAATGAAGATGCTCTTCACTGCAAATTGCGCACACTATCCACCATGTTGAAAATGCAATACAGGTATACTAACAATGGGGAGAAATAATTTCTATTATCAGACTACGAAGAATTTTACTTTGAAAGATAAAATAAAGCAGATTTTCTATAGCGGGAAGGAGATAGAAAGGATGTGGATCGACTTGGAAAAGCAACGTTGCTACTGAAGCACTACACTGCGTATGCAAAATTCTGACTTACTTTTTGATGGCTTGAATACCGCTATGTTGTCTCAGCAAATTCACGTCTCTTTTCTTTTCTTTTCTCTCGGTAATTAAACTGCATTATTGACCGTTATTCTCACAGAGATACGATGTGTACATGAAACGACAGAACATTTATTAACACAAGCACATAGAAAATTTTCCAAGAATTTGAACTAATTTTTGGTCAAGTCCCTGTTCGGGCGCCAAGTGTGATGTTACAGTTGTTTTTGCGCCCTTAAGAACTTTCTGGTCCCTTAGGAAATTGTTTTGTCATAACAATAACTTCACAACCGGGTATGATCGTATCTACAATCATGAAGTAATTAGAAAGACGATAACGCAACTTCTTAATCAATAGCACGCTAGTTGTGACTGCCTCAAGCCACGCGAAACCGCAAGTAAAAACTATTCACATCTCATAATGCAATATTTTATGACAATGGTCAATCCATGATTCTTACGCCAATTGTGATTGATAAAACAGTTAGTTAAATCTCAATTTCCAACTTTCCATTGAATAGCAACATCCCTTCTATTTTGTAACATCACAACTCACATCAGAGGTTCAAATCATAGAAAGTGAGAGTGTCAGTCCTCTTGTACTTAAGTCGGCATTGTGCCATTTGTATTAAATTCGGATGCAATTTCTGTGTTTCATCGTCAATAAGAAGGTCCAAGGGATACAGTTAACCTGAAGTGAAGCATCGGAACCTAAAACTGCACTCACAGGAGAGGTTCAAATCATAGAAAGTTAGAATGTCAGTCCACTTGTACTTATGTCGGCATTGTGCCTTTTGTTCTAAATTCGGATGCAATTTCTGTGTTTCATCGTCAATAAGAAGGTCCAAGGGACACAGTAAACCTTAAGTGAAACCTCGGGATCTACAACTGGATTCACAGGAGAGGTTCAAATCATAGAAAGTTAGAGTGTCAGTCCACTTTTACTTAAGTCGACATTGTGCTTTTGTATTAAATTTCGATGCAATTTCTGTGTTTCATCGTCAATAAGAAGGTGCAAGGTACACAGTAAACCTGAAGTGAAGCATCGGAATCTAAAACTGGACTCACAGGAGAGGTTCAAATTAAAGAAAGTAAGAGTGTCAGTCCTCTTGTACTTCAGTCGGCATTGTGCCATTTGTATTAAATTCGGATGCAATTACTGTGTTTCATCGTCAATAAGAAGGTCCAAGGGATACAGTTAACTTGAAGTGAAGCATCGGAACCTAAAACTGGACTCACAGGAGAGGTTCATATCATAGAAAGTTAGAATGTCAGTCCACTTGTACATATGTCGGCATTGTGCCTTTTGTTCTAAATTCGGATGCAATTTCTGTGTTTCATCGTCAATAAGAAGGTCCAAGGGATACAGTAAACCTGAAGTGAAGCATCGGAATCTAAAACTGGACTCACAGGAGAGGTTCGAATCATGGAAAGTGAGAGTGTCAGTCCTCTTTTACTTAAGTCGGCATTGTGCCTTTTGTATTAAATTCCGATGCAATTTCAGTGTTTCATCGTCAATAAGAAGGTGCAAGGTATACAGCAAACCTGAAGTGAAGCATCGGAATCTAAAACTGGACTCACAGGAGTGGTTCAAATCAAAGAAACTGAGAGTGTCAGTCCTCTTTTACTTAAGTCGGCATTGTGCCTTTTGTATTAAATTCCGATGCAATTTCAGTGTCTCATCGTCAATAAGAAGGTGCAAGGTATACAGTAAACCTGAAGTGAAGCATCGGAATCTAAAACTGGACTCAGAGGAGAGGTTCAAATCAAAGAAAGTGAGAGTGTCAGTCCTCTTGTACTTAAGTCGGTATTGTGCCATTTGTATTAAATTCGGATGCAATTTCTGTGTTTCATCGTCAATAAGAAGGTCCAAGGGATACAGTTAACCTGAAGTGAAACATCGGAACCTAAAACTGGACTCACAGGAGAGGTTCATATCATAGAAAGTTAGAATGTCAGTCCACTTGTACATATGTCGGCATTGTGCCTTTTGTTCTAAATTTGGATGCAATTTCTGTGTTTCATCGTCAATAAGAAGGTCCAAGGGATACAGTATACCTGAAGTGAAGCATCGGAATCTAAAACTGGACTCACAGGAAAGATTCAAATCATAGATAGTTAGAGTGTCAGTCCTCTTGTACTTAAGTCAATATTGTGCCTCTTGTATTAAATTCGGATGCAATTTCTGTGTTTCATCGTCTATAAGAAGGTCCAAGGGACACAGTAAACCTTATGTGAAACATCGGGATCTACAACTGGACTCACAGGAGAGGTTCGAATCATAGAAAGTTAGAGTGTCAGTCCACTTTTACTTAAGTCGACATTGTGCCTTTTGTATTAAATTTCGATGCAAGTTCTGTGTTTCATCGTCAATAAGAGGGTCCAAGGGATACAGTAAACCTGAAGTGAAACATCAGAATCTAAATCTGGACTCACAGGAGACGTTCAAATCATAGAAAGTTAGAGTGTCACTCCTCTTGTACTTGAGTCGGTATTGTGCCTTTTGTATTGAATTCGGATGCAATTTCGGCGTTTCATCGTCAATACCAAGGTCCAAGGGATATAGTAAACCTGAAGTGAAGCATCGGAATCTAAAACTGGACTCACAGGAGAAGTTCAAATCATAGAAAGTTAGAGTGTGAGTCCTCTTGTACTTAAGTCGGCATTGTGCCTTTTGTATTAAATTCGGATGCAATTTCTGTGTTTCACCGTCAATAAGAAAGTCCAAGGGATACAGTAAACCTGAAGTGAAGCATCGGAATCTAAAACTGGACTCACAGGAGAGGTTCAAATCATAGAGAGTTAGAGTGTCACTCCTCTTGTACTTAAGTCGGAATTGTAAATTTTGTATTAAATTCGGATGCAAAATCTGTGTTTCATCGTCAATAAGAAGGTCCAAGGGATACAGTTAACCTGAAGTGAAACATCGGAACCTAAAACTGGACTCACAGGAGAGGTTCATATCATAGAAAGTTAGAATGTCAGTCCACTTGTACATATGTCGGCATTGTGCCTTTTGTTCTAAATTTGGATGCAATTTCTGTGTTTCATCGTCAATAAGAAGGTCCAAGGGATACAGTATACCTGAAGTGAAGCATCGGAATCTAAAACTGGACTCACAAGAGAGGTTCAAATCAGAGAACTTGAGAATGTCAGTCGTCTTGTACTTAAGTCGGAATTGTGCCTTTTTAATTTAATTCCGATGCAATTTCTGTGTGTCATCGTCAATAAGAAGGTCAAAGGGAGACAGTAAACCTGAAGTGCAGCATCGGAATCTAAAACTGGACTCACAGGAGAGGTTCAAATCATACAAAGTTAGAGTGTCAGTCCTCTTTTACTTAAGTCGGCATTGTGCCATTTGTATTAAATTCGGATGAAATTTCTGCGTTTCATCGTCAATAAGAAGGTCCAAGGGATAAGGTTAACCTGAAGTGAAGCATCGGAACCTAAAACCGGACTCACAGGAGAGGTTCATTAAATAGAAAGTTAGAATGTCAGTCCACTTGTACTTATGTCGGCATTGCGCCTTTTGTTCTAAATTCGGATGCAATTTCTGTGTTTCATCGTCAATAAGAAGGTCCAAGGGACACAGTAAACCTTAAGTGAAACCTCGGGATCTACAACTGGACTCACAGGAGAGGTTCAAATCATAGAAAGTTAGAGTGTCAGTCCACTTTTACTTAAGTCGACATTGTGCTTTTGTATTAAATTTCGATGCAATTTCTGTGTTTCATCGTCAATAAGAAGGTGCAAGGTACACAGTAAACCTGAAGTGAAGCATCGGAATCTAAAACTGGACTCACAGGAAAGGTTCAATTCATAGAAACTGAGGGTGTCAGTCCTCTTGTACTTAAGTCGGCATTGTGCCATTTGTATTAAATTCGGATGCAATTTCTGTGTTTCATCGTCAATAAGAAGGTGCAAGGTACACAGTGAACCTGAAGTGAAGCATCGGAATCTAAAACTGGACTCACAGGAGAGGTTCAAATTAAAGAAAGTAAGAGTGTCAGTCCTCTTGTACTTAAGTCGGCATTGTGCCATTTGTATTAAATTCGGATGCAATTTCTGTGTTTCATCGTCAATAAGAAGGTCCAAGGGATACAGTTAACTTGAAGTGAAGCATTCGGAACCTAAAACTGGACTCACAGGAGAGGTTCATATCATAGAAAGTTAGAATGTCAGTCCACTTGTACATATGTCGGCATTGTGCCTTTTGTTCTAAATTCGGATGCAATTTCTGTGTTTCATCGTCAATAAGAAGGTCCAAGGGATACAGTAAACCTGAAGTGAAGCATCGGAATCTAAAACTTGACTCACAGGAGAGGTTCAAATCATAGAGAGTTAGAGTGTCACTCCTCTTGTATTAAGTCGGTATTGTAAATTTTGTATTAAATTCGGATGTAATATCTGTGTTTCATCGTCAATAAGAAGGTCCAAGGGATACAGTAAACCTGAAGTGAAGCATCGGAATCTAAAACTGGACTCACAGGAGAGGTTCGAATCATGGAAAGTGAGAGTGTCAGTCCTCTTTTACTTAAGTCGGCATTGTGCCTTTTGTATTAAATTCCGATGCAATTTCAGTGTTTCATCGTCAATAAGAAGGTGCAAGGTATACAGCAAACCTGAAGTGAAGCATCGGAATCTAAAACTGGACTCACAGGAGTGGTTCAAATCAAAGAAAGTGAGAGTGTCAGTCCTCTTTTACTTAAGTCGGCATTGTGCCTTTTGTATTAAATTCCGATGCAATTTCAGTGTCTCATCGTCAATAAGAAGGTGCAAGGTATACAGTAAACCTGAAGTGAAGCATCGGAATCTAAAACTGGACTCAGAGGAGAGGTTCAAATCAAAGAAAGTGAGAGTGTCAGTCCTCTTGTACTCAAGTCGGTATTGTGCCATTTGTATTAAATTCGGATGCAATTTCTGTGTTTCATCGTCAATAAGAAGGTCCAAGGGATACAGTTAACCTGAAGTGAAACATCGGAACCTAAAACTGGACTCACAGGAGAGGTTCATATCATAGAAAGTTAGAATGTCAGTCCACTTGTACATATGTCGGCATTGTGCCTTTTGTTCTAAATTTGGATGCAATTTCTGTGTTTCATCGTCAATAAGAAGGTCCAAGGGATACAGTATACCTGAAGTGAAGCATCGGAATCTAAAACTGGACTCACAGGAAAGATTCAAATCATAGATAGTTAGAGTGTCAGCCCTCTTGTACTTAAGTCAATATTGTGCCTCTTGTATTAAATTCGGATGCAATTTCTGTGTTTCATCGTCTATAAGAAGGTCCAAGGGACACAGTAAACCTTATGTGAAACATCGGGATCTACAACTGGACTCACAGGAGAGGTTCGAATCATAGAAAGTTAGAGTGTCAGTCCACTTTTACTTAAGTCGACATTGTGCCTTTTGTATTAAATTTCGATGCAAGTTCTGTGTTTCATCGTCAATAAGAGGGTCCAAGGGATACAGTAAACCTGAAGTGAAACATCAGAATCTAAATCTGGACTCACAGGAGACGTTCAAATCATAGAAAGTTAGAGTGTCACTCCTCTTGTACTTGAGTCGGTATTGTGCCTTTTGTATTGAATTCGGATGCAATTTCGGCGTTTCATCGTCAATACCAAGGTCCAAGGGATATAGTAAACCTGAAGTGAAGCATCGGAATCTAAAACTGGACTCACAGGAGAAGTTCAAATCATAGAAAGTTAGAGTGTGAGTCCTCTTGTACTTAAGTCGGCATTGTGCCTATTGTATTAAATTCGGATGCAATTTCTGTGTTTCACCGTCAATAAGAAAGTCCAAGGGATACAGTAAACCTGAAGTGAAGCATCGGAATCTAAAACTGGACTCACAGGAGAGGTTCAAATCATAGAGAGTTAGAGTGTCACTCCTCTTGTACTTAAGTCGGAATTGTAAATTTTGTATTAAATTCGGATGCAAAATCTGTGTTTCATCGTCAATAAGAAGGTCCAAGGGATACAGTTAACCTGAAGTGAAACATCGGAACCTAAAACTGGACTCACAGGAGAGGTTCATATCATAGAAAGTTAGAATGTCAGTCCACTTGTACATATGTCGGCATTGTGCCTTTTGTTCTAAATTTGGATGCAATTTCTGTGTTTCATCGTCAATAAGAAGGTCCAAGGGATACAGTATACCTGAAGTGAAGCATCGGAATCTAAAACTGGACTCACAAGAGAGGTTCAAATCAGAGAACTTGAGAATGTCAGTCGTCTTGTACTTAAGTCGGAATTGTGCCTTTTTAATTTAATTCCGATGCAGTTTCTGTGTGTCATCGTCAATAAGAAGGTCAAAGGGAGACAGTAAACCTGAAGTGCAGCATCGGAATCTAAAACTGGACTCACAGGAGAGGTTCAAATCATACAAAGTTAGAGTGTCAGTCCTCTTTTACTTAAGTCGGCATTGTGCCATTTGTATTAAATTCGGATGAAATTTCTGCGTTTCATCGTCAATAAGAAGGTCCAAGGGATAAGGTTAACCTGAAGTGAAGCATCGGAACCTAAAACCGGACTCACAGGAGAGGTTCATTAAATAGAAAGTTAGAATGTCAGTCCACTTGTACTTATGTCGGCATTGCGCCTTTTGTTCTAAATTCGGATGCAATTTCTGTGTTTCATCGTCAATAAGAAGGTCCAAGGGACACAGTAAACCTTAAGTGAAACCTCGGGATCTACAACTGGACTCACAGGAGAGGTTCAAATCATAGAAAGTTAGAGTGTCAGTCCACTTTTACTTAAGTCGACATTGTGCTTTTGTATTAAATTTCGATGCAATTTCTGTGTTTCATCGTCAATAAGAAGGTGCAAGGTACACAGTAAACCTGAAGTGAAGCATCGGAATCTAAAACTGGACTCACAGGAAAGGTTCAATTCATAGAAACTGAGGGTGTCAGTCCTCTTGTACTTAAGTCGGCATTGTGCCATTTGTATTAAATTCGGATGCAATTTCTGTGTTTCATCGTCAATAAGAAGGTGCAAGGTACACAGTGAACCTGAAGTGAAGCATCGGAATCTAAAACTGGACTCACAGGAGAGGTTCAAATTAAAGAAAGTAAGAGTGTCAGTCCTCTTGTACTTAAGTCGGCATTGTGCCATTTGTATTAAATTCGGATGCAATTTCTGTGTTTCATCGTCAATAAGAAGGTCCAAGGGATACAGTTAACTTGAAGTGAAGCATTCGGAACCTAAAACTGGACTCACAGGAGAGGTTCATATCATAGAAAGTTAGAATGTCAGTCCACTTGTACATATGTCGGCATTGTGCCTTTTGTTCTAAATTCGGATGCAATTTCTGTGTTTCATCGTCAATAAGAAGGTCCAAGGGATACAGTAAACCTGAAGTGAAGCATCGGAATCTAAAACTTGACTCACAGGAGAGGTTCAAATCATAGAGAGTTAGAGTGTCACTCCTCTTGTATTAAGTCGGTATTGTAAATTTTGTATTAAATTCGGATGTAATATCTGTGTTTCATCGTCAATAAGAAGGTGCAATGTATACAGTAGACCTGAAGTGAAGCATCGGAATCTAAAACTGGACTCACAGGAGAGGTTCAAATCATAGAAAGGTAGAGTGTCATTCCTCTTGTACTTAAGTCGCATTGTGCCTTTTGAATTTAATTCCGATGCAATTTCTTTGTTTCATCGTCAATAAGAAGGTGCAAGGTATACAGTAAACCTGAAGTCATGCATCGGAATCTAAAACTGGACTCACAGGAGAGGTTCAAATCAAAGAATGTGAGAGTGTCTGTCCTCTTGTACTTAAGTCGGCATTGTGCCATTTGTATTAAATTCGGATGCAATTTCTGTGTTTCATCGTCAATAAGAAGGTCCAAGGGATACAGTTAACTTGAAGTGAAACATCGGAACCTAAAAATGGACTCACAGGAGAGGTTCATATCATAGAAAGTTAGAATGTCAGTCCACTTGTACATATGACGGCATTGTGCCTTTTGTTCTAAATTTGGATGCAATTTCTGTGTTTCATCGTCAATAAGAAGGTCCAAGGGACACAGTAAACCTTAAGTGAAACATCGGGATCTACAACTGGACTCACAGGAGAGGTTCAAATCATAGAAAATTAGAGTGTCAGTCCACTTTTACTTAAGTCGACATTGTGCCTTTTGTATTAAATTTCGATGCAATTTCTGTGTTTCATCGTCAATAAGAAGGTCCAAGGGATACAGTAAACCTGAAGTGAAACATCAGAATCTAAATCTGGACTCACAGGAGAGGTTCAAATCATAGAAAGTTAGAGTGTCATCCCTCTTGTACTTGAGTCGGTATTGTGCCTTTTGTATTGAATTCGGATGCAATTTCGGTGTTTCATCGTCAATAACAAGGTCCAAGGGATATAGTAAACCTGAAGTGAAGCATCGGAATCTAAAACTGGACTCACAGGGGAAGTTAAAATCATAGAAAGTTAGAGTGTCAGTCCTCTTGTACTTAAGTCGGCATTGTGCATTTTGTATTAAATTCGGATGCAATTTCTGTGTTTCACCGTCAATAAGAAAGTCCAAGGGATACAGTAAACCTGAACTGAAGCGTCGGAATCTAAAACTGGACTCACAGGAGAGGTTCAAATCATAGAGAGTTAGAGTGTCACTCCTCTTGTACTTAAGTCGGAATTGTAAATTTTGTATTAAATTCGGATGCAATATCTGTGTTTCATCGTCAATAAGAAGATGCAATGTATACAGTAGAACTGAAGTGAAGCATCGGAATCTAAAACTGGACTCACAGGAGAGGTTCAAATCATAGAAAGGTAGAGTGTCATTCCTTTCGTACTTAAGTTGCATAGTGCCTTTTGAATTTAATTCCGATCCAATTTCTTTGTTTCATCGTCAATAAGAAGGTGCAAGGTATACAGTAAACCCGAAGTGAAGCATCGGAATCTAAAACTGGACTCACAGGAGAGGTTCAAATCAAAGAAAGTGAGAGTGTCAGTCCTCTTGTACTTAAGTCGGCATTGTGCCTTTTGAATTTAATTCCGATGCAATTTCTGTGTTTTATCGTCAATAAGAACGTCCAAGGGATACAGTAAACCTGAAGTGAAGCAACGGATTCTAAAACTGGACTCACAGGAGAGGTTCTAATCATAGAAAGTGAGAGTGTCAGTCCTCTTGTACTTAAGTCGGCATTGTGCCATTTGTATTAAATTCGGATGCAATTTCTGTGTTTCATCGTCAATAAGAAGGTCCAAGGGATACAGTTAACCTGAAGTGAAGCATCGGAACCTAAAACTGGACTCACAGGAGAGGTTCATATCATAGAAAGTTAGAATGTCAGTCCACTTGTACATATGTCGGCATTGTGCCTTTTGTTCTAAATTCGGATGCAATTTCTGTGTTTCATCGTCAATAAGAAGGTCCAAGGGGTACAGTTAACCTGAAGTGAAGCATCGGAATCTAAAACTGGACTCACAGGAGAGGTTCAAATCATAGAGAGTTAGAATGTCACTCCTCTTGTACTTAAGTCGGTATTGTAAATTTTGTATTAATTTCGGATGAAATATCTGTGTTTCATCGTCAATAAGAAGGTGCAATGTATACAGTAGACCTGAAGTGAAGCATCGGAATCTAAAACTGGACTTACAGGAGAGGTTCATATCATAGAAAGGTAGAGTGTCATTCCTCTTGTACTTAAGTCGCATTGTGCCTTTTGAATTTAATTCCGATGCAATTTCTTTGTTTCATCGTCAATAAGATGGTGCAAGGTATACAGTAAATCTGAAGTGAAGCATCGGAATCTAAAACTGGACTCACAGGAGAGGTTCGAATCATGGAAAGTGAGAGTGTCAGTCCTCTTTTACTTAAGTCGGCATTGTGCCTTTTGTATTAAATTCCGATGCAATTTCAGTGTCTCATCGTCAATAAGAAGGTGCAAGGTATACAGTAAACCTGAAGTGAAGCATCGGAATCTAAAACTGGACACAGAGGAGAGGTTCAAATCAAAGAAAGTGAGAGTGTCAGTCCTCTTGTACTTAAGTCGGAATTGTGCCATTTGTATTAAATTCGGATGCAATTTCTGTGTTTCATCGTCAATAAGAAGGTCCAAGGGATACAGTTAACCTGAAGTGAAACATCGGAACCTAAAACTGGACTCACAGGAGAGGTTCATATCATAGAAAGTTAGAATGTCAGTCCACTTGTACATATGTCGGCATTGTGCCTTTTGTTCTAAATTTGGATGCAATTTCTGTGTTTCATCGTCAATAAGAAGGTCCAAGGGGTACAGTATACCTGAAGTGAAGCATCGGAATCTAAAACTGGACTCACAGGAAAGATTCAAATCATAGATAGTTAGAGTGTCAGTCCTCTTGTACTCAAGTCAATATTGTGCCTCTTGTATTAAATTCGGATGCAATTTCTGTGTTTTATCGTCTATAAGAAGGTCCAAGGGACACAGTAAACCTTAAGTGAAACATCGGGATCTACAACTGGACTCACAGGAGAGGTTCGAATCATAGAAAGTTAGAGTGTCAGTCCACTTTTACTTAAGTCGACATTGTGCCTTTTGTATTAAATTTCGATGCAATTTCTGTGTTTCATCGTCAATAAGAGGGTCCAAGGGATACAGTGAACCTGAAATGAAACATCAGAATCTAAATCTGGACTCACAGGAGACGTTCAAATCATAGAAAGTTAGAGTGTCACTCCTCTTGTACTTGAGTCGGTATTGTGCCTTTTGTATTGAATTCGGATGCAATTTCGGTGTTTCATCGTCAATAACAAGGTCCAAGGGATATAGTAAACCTGAAGTGAAGCATCGGAATCTAAAACTGGACTCACAGGAGAAGTTCAAATCATAGAAAGTTAGAGTGTGAGTCCTCTTGTACTTAAGTCGGCATTGTGCCTTTTGTATTAAATTCGGATGCAATTTCTGTGTTTCACCGTCAATAAGAAAGTCCAAGGCATACAGTAACCCTGAAGTGAAGCATCGGAATCTAAAACTCTACTCACAGGAGAGGTTCAAATCATAGAGAGTTAGAGTGTCACTCCTCTTGTACTTAAGTCGGAATTGTAAATTTTGTATTAAATTCGGATGCAATATCTGTGTTTCATCGTCAATAAGAAGGTGCAATGTATACAGTAGACCTGAAGTGAAGCATCGGAATCTAAAACTGGACTCACAGGAGAGGTTCAAATCATAGAAAGGTAGAGTGTCATTCCTCTTATACTTAAGTCGCATTGTGCCTTTTGAATTTAATTCCGATCCAATTTCTTCGTTTCATCGTCAATAAGAAGGTGCAAGGTATACAGTAAACCCGAAGTGAAGCATCGGAATCTAAAACTGGACTCACAAGAGATGTTCAAATCAGAGAACTTGAGAATGTCAGTCCTCTTGTACTTAAGTCGGAATTGTGCCTTTTTAATTTAATTCCGATGCAATTTCTGTGTGTCATCGTCAATAAGATGGTCAAAGGGAGACAGTAAACCTGAAGTGCAGCATCGGAATCTAAAACTGGACTCACAGGAGAGGTTCAAATCATACAAAGTTAGAGTGTCAGTCCTCTTTTACTTAAGTCAGCATTGTGCCTTTTGTATTAAATTCCGATTCAATTTCTGTGTTTTATCGTCAATAAGAAGGTGCAAGGTATACAGTAAACCTGAAGTGAAGCATCGGAATCTAAAACTGGACTCACATCAGAGGTTCAAATCATAGAAAGTGAGAGTGTCAGTCCTCTTGTACTTAAGTCGGCATTGAGCCATTTGTATTAAATTCGGATGCAATTTCTGTGTTTCATCGTCAATAAGAAGGTCCAAGGGATACAGTTAACCTGAAGTGAAGCATCGGAACCTAAAACTGGACTCACAGGAGAGGTTCATATCATAGAAAGTTAGAATGTCAGTCCACTTGTACTTATGTCGGCATTGCGCCTTTTGTTCTAAATTCGGATGCAATTTCTGTGTTTCATCGTCAATGAGAAGGTCCAAGGGATACAGTATACCTGAAGTGAAGCATCGGAATCTAAAACTGGACTCGCAGGAAAGATTCTATTCATAGATAGTTAGAGTGTCAGTCCTCCTGTACTTAAGTCAATATTGTGGCTCTTGTATTAAATTCGGATGCAATTTCTGTGTTTCACCGTCTATAAGAAGGTCCAAGGGACACAGTAAACCTTAAGTGAAACATCGGGATCTACAACTGGACTCACAGGAGAGGTTCAAATCATAGAAAGTTAGAGTGTCAGTCCACTTTTACTTATGTCGATATTGTGCCTTTTGTATTAAATTTCGATGCAATTTCTGTGTTTCATCGTCAATAAGAAGGTGCAAGGTACACAGTAAACCTGAAGTGAAGCATCGGAATCTAAAACTGGGCTCACAGGAGAGGTTCAAATCATAGAAACTGAGGGTGTCAGTCCTCTTGTACTTAAGTCGGCATTGTGAATTTTTAATTTAATTCCGATGCAAT
Organism: Schistocerca piceifrons; assembly: GCF_021461385.2. Taxonomy (NCBI): domain Eukaryota; kingdom Metazoa; phylum Arthropoda; class Insecta; order Orthoptera; family Acrididae; genus Schistocerca; species Schistocerca piceifrons. Next base: position 22,469 of record NW_025728805.1, on the reverse strand, counting down.
TTCTGTGTTTTATCGTCAATAAGAACGTCCAAGGGATACAGTAAACCTGAAGTGGAGCAACGGATTCTAAAACTGGACTCACAGGAGAGGTTCAAATCATAGAAAGAGAGAGTGTCAGTCCTCTTTTACTTAAGTCGGAATTGTGCCTCTTTAATTTAATTCCGATGCAATTTCTGTGTGTCATCGTCAATCAGAAGGTCAAAGGGAGACAGTAAACCTGAAGTGCAGCATCGGAATCTAAAACTGGACTCACAGGAGAGGTTCAAATCATACAAAGTTAGAGTGTCAGTCCACTTTTACTTAAGTCAGCATTGTGCGTTTTGTATTAAATTCCGATGCCATTTCTGTGTTTCATCGTCAATAGGAAGGTGCAAGGTATACAGTAAACCTGAAGTGAAGCATCGGAATCTAAAACTGGACTCACATCACAGGTTCAAATCATAGAAAGTGAGAGTGTCAGTCCTCTTGTACTTAAGTCGGCATTGTGCCATTTGTATTAAATTCGGATGCAATTTCTGTGTTTCATCGTCAATAAGAAGGTCCAGGGGATACAGTAAACCTGAAGTGAAGCATCGGAATTTAAAACTGGACTCACAGGAGAGGTTCAAATCGTAGAGAGTTAGAGTGTCACTCCTCTGGTACTTAAGTCGGCATTGTAAATTTTGTATTAAATTCGGATGCAATATCTGTGTTTCATCGTCAATAAGAAGGTGCAATGTATACAGTAGACCTGAAGTGAAGCATCGGAATCTAAAACTGGACTCACAGGAGAGGTTCAAATCATAGAAAGGTAGAGTGTCATTCCTCTTGTACTTAAGTCGCATTGTGCCTTTTGAATTTAATTCCGATGCAATTTCTTTGTTTCATCGTCAGTAAGATGGTGCAAGGTATACAGTAAACCTGAAGTGAAGCATCGGAATCTAAAACTGGACTCACAGGAGAGGTTCGAATCATGGAAAGTGAGAGTGTCAGTCCTCTTTTACTTAAGTCGGCATTGTGCCTTTTGTATTAAATTCCGATGCAATTTCAGTGTCTCATCGTCAATAAGAAGGTGCAAGGTACACAGTAAACCTGAAGTGAAGCATCGGAATCTAAAACTGCACTCACAGGAGAGGTTCAAACCAAAGAAAGTGAGAGTGTCAGTCCACTTGTACATATGTCGGCATTGTGCCTTTTGTTCTAAATTTGGATGCAATTTCTGTGTTTCATCGTCTATAAGAAGGTCCAAGGGATACAGTATACCTGAAGTGAAGCATCGGAATCTAAAACTGGACTCACAGGAAAGATTCAAATCATAGATAGTTAGAGTGTCAGTCCTCTTGTACTTAAGTCGGCATTGTGCCATTTGTATTAAATTCGGATGCAATTTCTGTGTTTCATCGTCAATAAGAAGGTGCAAGGTACACAGTAAACCTGAAGTGAAGCATCGGAATCTAAAACTGGACTCACAGGAGAGGTTCAAATTAAAGAAAGTAAGAGTGTCAGTCCTCTTGTACTTAAGTCGGCATTGTGCCATTTGTATTAAATTCGGATGCAATTTCTGTGTTTCATCGTCAATAAGAAGGTCCAAGGGATACAGTTAACTTGAAGTGAAGCATCGGAACCTAAAACTGGACTCACAGGAGAGGTTCATATCATAGAAAGTTAGAATGTCAGTCCACTTGTACATATGTCGGCATTGTGCCTTTTGTTCTAAATTCGGATGCAATTTCTGTGTTTCATCGTCAATAAGAAGGTCCAAGGGATACAGTAAACCTGAAGTGAAGCATCGGAATCTAAAACTGGACTCACAGGAGAGGTTCGAACCATGGAAAGTGAGAGTGTCAGTCCTCTTTTACTTAAGTCGGCATTGTGCCTTTTGTATTAAATTCCGATGCAATTTCAGTGTCTCATCGTCAATAAGAAGGTGCAAGGTATACAGTAAACCTGAAGTGAAGCATCGGAATCTAAAACTGGACTCACAGGAGAGGTTCGAATCATGGAAAGTGAGAGTGTCAGTCCTCTTTTACTAAAGTCGGCATTGTGCCTTTTGTATTAAATTCCGATGCAATTTCAGTGTTTCATCGTCAATAAGAAGGTGCAAGGTATACAGTACACCTGAAGTGAAGCATCGGAATCTAAAACTGGACTCACATCAGAGGTTCAAATCAAAGAAAGTGAGAGTGTCAGTCCTCTTGTACTTAAGTCGGCATTGTGCCATTTGTATTAAATTCGGATGCAATTTCTGTGTTTCATCGTCAATAAGAAGGTCCAAGGGGTACAGTAAACCTGAAGTGAAGCATCGGAATCTAAAACTGGACTCACAGGAGAGGTTCAAATCATAGAGAGTTAGAGTGTCACTCCTCTTGTATTAAGTCGGTATTGTAAATTTTGTATTAAATTCGGATGTAATATCTGTGTTTCATCGTCAATAAGAAGGTGCAATGTATACAGTAGACCTGAAGTGAAGCATCGGAATCTAAAACTGGACTCACAGGAGAGGTTCATATCATAGAAAGGTAGAGTGTCATTCCTCTTGTACTTAAGTCGCATTGTGCCTTTTGAATTTAATTCCGATGCAATTTCTTTGTTTCATCGTCAATAAGATGGTGCAAGGTATACAGTAAATCTGAAGTGAAGCATCGGAATCTAAAACTGGACTCACAGGAGAGGTTCGAATCATGGAAAGTGAGAGTGTCAGTCCTCTTTTACTTAAGTCGGCATTGTGCCTTTTGTATTAAATTCCGATGCAATTTCAGTGTCTCATCGTCAATAAGAAGGTGCAAGGTATACAGTAAACCTGAAGTGAAGCATCGGAATCTAAAACTGGACACAGAGGAGAGGTTCAAATCAAAGAAAGTGAGAGTGTCAGTCCTCTTGTACTTAAGTCGGAATTGTGCCATTTGTATTAAATTCGGATGCAATTTCTGTGTTTCATCGTCAATAAGAAGGTCCAAGGGATACAGTTAACCTGAAGTGAAACATCGGAACCTAAAACTGGACTCACAGGAGAGGTTCATATCATAGAAAGTTAGAATGTCAGTCCACTTGTACATATGTCGGCATTGTGCCTTTTGTTCTAAATTTGGATGCAATTTCTGTGTTTCATCGTCAATAAGAAGGTCCAAGGGGTACAGTATACCTGAAGTGAAGCATCGGAATCTAAAACTGGACTCACAGGAAAGATTCAAATCATAGATAGTTAGAGTGTCAGTCCTCTTGTACTCAAGTCAATATTGTGCCTCTTGTATTAAATTCGGATGCAATTTCTGTGTTTCATCGTCTATAAGAAGGTCCAAGGGACACAGTAAACCTTAAGTGAAACATCGGGATCTACAACTGGACTCACAGGAGAGGTTCGAATCATAGAAAGTTAGAGTGTCAGTCCACTTTTACTTAAGTCGACATTGTGCCTTTTGTATTAAATTTCGATGCAATTTCTGTGTTTCATCGTCAATAAGAGGGTCCAAGGGATACAGTGAACCTGAAATGAAACATCAGAATCTAAATCTGGACTCACAGGAGACGTTCAAATCATAGAAAGTTAGAGTGTCACTCCTCTTGTACTTGAGTCGGTATTGTGCCTTTTGTATTGAATTCGGATGCAATTTCGGTGTTTCATCGTCAATAACAAGGTCCAAGGGAAATAGTAAACCTGAAGTGAAGCATCGGAATCTAAAACTGGACTCACAGGAGAAGTTCAAATCATAGAAAGTTAGAGTGTGAGTCCTCTTGTACTTAAGTCGGCATTGTGCCTTTTGTATTAAATTCGGATGCAATTTCTGTGTTTCACCGTCAATAAGAAAGTCCAAGGCATACAGTAACCCTGAAGTGAAGCATCGGAATCTAAAACTCTACTCACAGGAGAGGTTCAAATCATAGAGAGTTAGAGTGTCACTCCTCTTGTACTTAAGTCGGAATTGTAAATTTTGTATTAAATTCGGATGCAATATCTGTGTTTCATCGTCAATAAGAAGGTGCAATGTATACAGTAGACCTGAAGTGAAGCATCGGAATCTAAAACTGGACTCACAGGAGAGGTTCAAATCATAGAAAGGTAGAGTGTCATTCCTCTTATACTTAAGTCGCATTGTGCCTTTTGAATTTAATTCCGATCCAATTTCTTCGTTTCATCGTCAATAAGAAGGTGCAAGGTATACAGTAAACCCGAAGTGAAGCATCGGAATCTAAAACTGGACTCACAAGAGATGTTCAAATCAGAGAACTTGAGAATGTCAGTCCTCTTGTACTTAAGTCGGAATTGTGCCTTTTTAATTTAATTCCGATGCAATTTCTGTGTGTCATCGTCAATAAGATGGTCAAAGGGAGACAGTAAACCTGAAGTGCAGCATCGGAATCTAAAACTGGACTCACAGGAGAGGTTCAAATCATACAAAGTTAGAGTGTCAGTCCTCTTTTACTTAAGTCAGCATTGTGCCTTTTGTATTAAATTCCGATTCAATTTCTGTGTTTTATCGTCAATAAGAAGGTGCAAGGTATACAGTAAACCTGAAGTGAAGCATCGGAATCTAAAACTGGACTCACATCAGAGGTTCAAATCATAGAAAGTGAGAGTGTCAGTCCTCTTGTACTTAAGTCGGCATTGAGCCATTTGTATTAAATTCGGATGCAATTTCTGTGTTTCATCGTCAATAAGAAGGTCCAAGGGATACAGTTAACCTGAAGTGAAGCATCGGAACCTAAAACTGGACTCACAGGAGAGGTTCATATCATAGAAAGTTAGAATGTCAGTCCACTTGTACTTATGTCGGCATTGCGCCTTTTGTTCTAAATTCGGATGCAATTTCTGTGTTTCATCGTCAATGAGAAGGTCCAAGGGATACAGTATACCTGAAGTGAAGCATCGGAATCTAAAACTGGACTCGCAGGAAAGATTCTATTCATAGATAGTTAGAGTGTCAGTCCTCCTGTACTTAAGTCAATATTGTGCCTCTTGTATTAAATTCGGATGCAATTTCTGTGTTTCACCGTCTATAAGAAGGTCCAAGGGACACAGTAAACCTTAAGTGAAACATCGGGATCTACAACTGGACTCACAGGAGAGGTTTAAATCATAGAAAGTTAGAGTGTCAGTCCACTTTTACTTATGTCGATATTGTGCCTTTTGTATTAAATTTCGATGCAATTTCTGTGTTTCATCGTCAATAAGAAGGTGCAAGGTACACAGTAAACCTGAAGTGAAGCATCGGAATCTAAAACTGGGCTCACAGGAGAGGTTCAAATCATAGAAACTGAGGGTGTCAGTCCTCTTGTACTTAAGTCGGCATTGTGAATTTTTAATTTAATTCCGATGCAATTTCTGTGTTTTATCGTCAATAAGAACGTCCAAGGGATACAGTAAACCTGAAGTGGAGCAACGGATTCTAAAACTGGACTCACAGGAGAGGTTCAAATCATAGAAAGAGAGAGTGTCAGTCCTCTTTTACTTAAGTCGGAATTGTGCCTCTTTAATTTAATTCCGATGCAATTTCTGTGTGTCATCGTCAATCAGAAGGTCAAAGGGAGACAGTAAACCTGAAGTGCAGCATCGGAATCTAAAACTGGACTCACAGGAGAGGTTCAAATCATACAAAGTTAGAGTGTCAGTCCACTTTTACTTAAGTCAGCATTGTGCGTTTTGTATTAAATTCCGATGCCATTTCTGTGTTTCATCGTCAATAGGAAGGTGCAAGGTATACAGTAAACCTGAAGTGAAGCATCGGAATCTAAAACTGGACTCACATCACAGGTTCAAATCATAGAAAGTGAGAGTGTCAGTCCTCTTGTACTTAAGTCGGCATTGTGCCATTTGTATTAAATTCGGATGCAATTTCTGTGTTTCATCGTCAATAAGAAGGTCCAGGAGATACAGTAAACCTGAAGTGAAGCATCGGAATTTAAAACTGGACTCACAGGAGAGGTTCAAATCGTAGAGAGTTAGAGTGTCACTCCTCTGGTACTTAAGTCGGCATTGTAAATTTTGTATTAAATTCGGATGCAATATCTGTGTTTCATCGTCAATAAGAAGGTGCAATGTATACAGTAGACCTGAAGTGAAGCATCGGAATCTAAAACTGGACTCACAGGAGAGGTTCAAATCATAGAAAGGTAGAGTGTCATTCCTCTTGTACTTAAGTCGCATTGTGCCTTTTGAATTTAATTCCGATGCAATTTCTTTGTTTCATCGTCAGTAAGATGGTGCAAGGTATACAGTAAACCTGAAGTGAAGCATCGGAATCTAAAACTGGACTCACAGGAGAGGTTCGAATCATGGAAAGTGAGAGTGTCAGTCCTCTTTTACTTAAGTCGGCATTGTGCCTTTTGTATTAAATTCCGATGCAATTTCAGTGTCTCATCGTCAATAAGAAGGTGCAAGGTACACAGTAAACCTGAAGTGAAGCATCGGAATCTAAAACTGCACTCACAGGAGAGGTTCAAACCAAAGAAAGTGAGAGTGTCAGTCCACTTGTACATATGTCGGCATTGTGCCTTTTGTTCTAAATTTGGATGCAATTTCTGTGTTTCATCGTCTATAAGAAGGTCCAAGGGATACAGTATACCTGAAGTGAAGCATCGGAATCTAAAACTGGACTCACAGGAAAGATTCAAATCATAGATAGTTAGAGTGTCAGTCCTCTTGTACTTAAGTCGGCATTGTGCCATTTGTATTAAATTCGGATGCAATTTCTGTGTTTCATCGTCAATAAGAAGGTGCAAGGTACACAGTAAACCTGAAGTGAAGCATCGGAATCTAAAACTGGACTCACAGGAGAGGTTCAAATTAAAGAAAGTAAGAGTGTCAGTCCTCTTGTACTTAAGTCGGCATTGTGCCATTTGTATTAAATTCGGATGCAATTTCTGTGTTTCATCGTCAATAAGAAGGTCCAAGGGATACAGTTAACTTGAAGTGAAGCATCGGAACCTAAAACTGGACTCACAGGAGAGGTTCATATCATAGAAAGTTAGAATGTCAGTCCACTTGTACATATGTCGGCATTGTGCCTTTTGTTCTAAATTCGGATGCAATTTCTGTGTTTCATCGTCAATAAGAAGGTCCAAGGGATACAGTAAACCTGAAGTGAAGCATCGGAATCTAAAACTGGACTCACAGGAGAGGTTCGAACCATGGAAAGTGAGAGTGTCAGTCCTCTTTTACTTAAGTCGGCATTGTGCCTTTTGTATTAAATTCCGATGCAATTTCAGTGTCTCATCGTCAATAAGAAGGTGCAAGGTATACAGTAAACCTGAAGTGAAGCATCGGAATCTAAAACTGGACTCACAGGAGAGGTTCGAATCATGGAAAGTGAGAGTGTCAGTCCTCTTTTACTAAAGTCGGCATTGTGCCTTTTGTATTAAATTCCGATGCAATTTCAGTGTTTCATCGTCAATAAGAAGGTGCAAGGTATACAGTACACCTGAAGTGAAGCATCGGAATCTAAAACTGGACTCACATCAGAGGTTCAAATCAAAGAAAGTGAGAGTGTCAGTCCTCTTGTACTTAAGTCGGCATTGTGCCATTTGTATTAAATTCGGATGCAATTTCTGTGTTTCATCGTCAATAAGAAGGTCCAAGGGGTACAGTAAACCTGAAGTGAAGCATCGGAATCTAAAACTGGACTCACAGGAGAGGTTCAAATCATAGAGAGTTAGAGTGTCACTCCTCTTGTATTAAGTCGGTATTGTAAATTTTGTATTAAATTCGGATGTAATATCTGTGTTTCATCGTCAATAAGAAGGTGCAATGTATACAGTAGACCTGAAGTGAAGCATCGGAATCTAAAACTGGACTCACAGGAGAGGTTCAAATCATAGAAAGGTAGAGTGTCATTCCTCTTGTACTTAAGTCGCATTGTGCCTTTTGAATTTAATTCCGATGCAATTTCTTTGTTTCATCGTCAATAAGAAGGTGCAAGGTATACAGTAAACCTGAAGTGAAGCATCGGAATCTAAAACTGGACTCACAGGAGAGGTTCAAATCAAAGAATGTGAGAGTGTCAGTCCTCTTTTACTTAAGTCGGCATTGTGCCTTTTGTATTAAATTCCGATGCAATTTCAGTGTCTCATCGTCAATAAGAAGGTGCAAGGTATACAGTAAACCTGAAGTGAAGCATCGGAATCTAAAACTGGACTCACAGGAGAGGTTCAAATTAAAGAAAGTGAGAGTGTCTGTCCTCTTGTACTTAAGTCGGCATTGTGCCATTTGTATTAAATTCGGATGCAATTTCTGTGTTTCATCGTCAATAAGAAGGTCCAAGGGATACAGTTAACTTGAAGTGAAACATCGGAACCTAAAAATGGACTCACAGGAGAGGTTCATATCATAGAAAGTTAGAATGTCAGTCCACTTGTACATATGACGGCATTGTGCCTTTTGTTCTAAATTTGGATGCAATTTCTGTGTTTCATCGTCAATAAGAAGGTCCAAGGGACACAGTAAACCTTAAGTGAAACATCGGGATCTACAACTGGACTCACAGGAGAGGTTCAAATCATAGAAAGTTAGAGTGTCAGTCCACTTTTACTTAAGTCGACATTGTGCCTTTTGTATTAAATTTCGATGCAATTTCTGTGTTTCATCGTCAATAAGAAGGTCCAAGGGATACAGTAAACCTGAAGTGAAACATCAGAATCTAAATCTGGACTCACAGGAGAGGTTCAAATCATAGAAAGTTTGAGTGTCACCCCTCTTGTACTTGAGTCGATATTGTGCCTTTTGTATTGAATTCGGATGCAATTTCGGTGTTTCATCGTCAATAACAAGGTCCAAGGGATATAGTAAACCTGAAGTGAAGCATCGGAATCTAAAACTGGACTCACAGGGGAAGTTAAAATCATAGAAAGTTAGAGTGTCAGTCCTCTTGTACTTAAGTCGGCATTGTGCATTTTGTATTAAATTCGGATGCAATTTCTATGTTTCACCGTCAATAAGAAAGTCCAAGGGATACAGTAAACCTGAAGTGAAGCGTCGGAATCTAAAACTGGACTCACAGGAGAGGTTCAAATCATAGAGAGTTAGGGTGTCACTCCTCTTGTACTTAAGTCGGTATTGTAAATTTTGTATTAATTTCGGATGAAATATCTGTGTTTCATCGTCAATAAGAAGGTGCAATGTATACAGTAGACCTGAAGTGAAGCATCGGAATCTAAAACTGGACTTACAGGAGAGGTTCATATCATAGAAAGGTAGAGTGTCATTCCTCTTGTACTTCAGTCGCATTGTGCCTTTTGAATTTAATTCCGATGCAATTTCTTTGTTTCATCGTCAATAAGATGGTGCAAGGTATACAGTAAATCTGAAGTGAAGCATCGGAATCTAAAACTGGACTCACAGGAGAGGTTCAAATCAAAGAAAGTGAGAGTGTCAGTCCTCTTGTACTTAAGTCGGTATTGTGCCATTTGTATTAAATTCGGATGCAATTTTTTTGTTTCATCGTCAATAAGAAGGTCCAAGGGATACAGTTAACCTGAAGTGAAACATCGGAACCTAAAACTGGACTCACAGGAGAGGTTCATATCATAGAAAGTTAGAATGTCAGTCCACTTGTACATATGTCGGCATTGTGCCTTTTGTTCTAAATTTGGATGCAATTTCTGTATTTCATCGTCAATAAGAAGGTCCAAGGGGTACAGTATACCTGAAGTGAAGCATCGGAATCTAAAACTGGACTCACAGGAAAGATTCAAATCATAGATAGTTAGAGTGTCAGTCCTCTTGTACTTAAGTCAATATTGTGCCTCTTGTATTAAATTCGGATGCAATTTCTGTGTTTCATCGTCTATAAGAAGGTCCAAGGGACACAGTAAACCTTAAGTGAAACATCGGGATCTACAACTGGACTCACAGGAGAGGTTCGAATCATAGAAAGTTAGAGTGTCAGTCCACTTTTACTTAAGTCGACATTGTGCCTTTTGTATTAAATTTCGATGCAATTTCTGTGTTTCATCGTCAATAAGAGGGTCCAAGGGATACAGTAAACCTGAAATGAAACATCAGAATCTAAATCTGGACTCACAGGAGACGTTCAAATCATAGAAAGTTAGAGTGTCACTCCTCTTGTACTTGAGTCGGTATTGTGCCTTTTGTATTGAATTCGGATGCAATTTCGGTGTTTAATCGTCAATAACAAGGTCCAAGGGATATAGTAAACCTGAAGTGAAGCATCGGAATCTAAAACTGGACTCACAGGAGAAGTTCAAATCATAGAAAGTTAGAGTGTGAGTCCTCTTGTACTTAAGTCGGCATTGTGCCTTTTGTATTAAATTCGGATGCAATTTCTGTGTTTCACCGTCAATAAGAAAGTCCAAGGCATACAGTAACCCTGAAGTGAAGCATCGGAATCTAAAACTGGACTCACAGGAGAGGTTCAAATCATAGAGAGTTAGAGTGTCACTCCTCTTGTACTTAAGTCGGAATTGTAAATTTTGTATTAAATTCGGATGCAATATCTGTGTTTCATCGTCAATAAGAAGGTGCAATGTATACAGTAGACCTGAAGTGAAGCATCGGAATCTAAAACTGGACTCACAGGAGAGGTTCAAATCATAGAAAGGTAGAGTTTCATTCCTCTTATACTTAAGTCGCATTGTGCCTTTTGAATTTAATTCCGATCCAATTTCTTCGTTTCATCGTCAATAAGAAGGTGCAAGGTATACAGTAAACCCGAAGTGAAGCATCGGAATCTAAAACTGGACTCACAAGAGAGGTTCAAATCAGAGAACTTGAGAATGTCAGTCCTCTTGTACTTAAGTCGGAATTGTGCCTTTTTAATTTAATTCCGATGCAATTTCTGTGTGTCATCGTCAATAAGAAGGTCAAAGGGAGACAGTAAACCTGAAGTGCAGCATCGGAATCTAAAACTGGACTCACAGGAGAGGTTCAAATCATACAAAGTTAGAGTGTCAGTCCTCTTTTACTTAAGTCAGCATTGTGCCTTTTGTATTAAATTCCGATTCAATTTCTGTGTTTCATCGTCAATAAGAAGGTGCAAGGTATACAGTAAACCTGAAGTGAAGCATCGGAATCTAAAACTGGACTCACATCAGAGGTTCAAATCATAGAAAGTGAGAGTGTCAGTCCTCTTGTACTTAAGTCGGCATTGAGCCATTTGTATTAAATTCGGATGCAATTTCTGTGTTTCATCGTCAATAAGAAGGTCCAAGGGATACAGTTAACCTGAAGTGAAGCATCGGAACCTAAAACTGGACTCACAGGAGAGGTTCATATCATAGAAAGTTAGAATGTCAGTCCACTTGTACTTATGTCGGCATTGCGCCTTTTGTTCTAAATTAGGATGCAATTTCTGTGTTTCATCGTCAATGAGAAGGTCCAAGGGATACAGTATACCTGAAGTGAAGCATCGGAATCTAAAACTGGACTCGCAGGAAAGATTCTAATCATAGATAGTTAGAGTGTCAGTCCTCCTGTACTTAAGTCAATATTGTGCCTCTTGTATTAAATTCGGATGCAATTTCTGTGTTTCACCGTCTATAAGAAGGTCCAAGGGACACAGTAAACCTTAAGTGAAACATCGGGATCTACAACTGGACTCACAGGAGAGGTTCAAATCATAGAAAGTTAGAGTGTCAGTCCACTTTTACTTATGTCGACATTGTGCCTTTTGTATTAAATTTCGATGCAATTTCTGTGTTTCATCGTCAATAAGAAGGTGCAAGGTACACAGTAAACCTGAAGTGAAGCATCGGAATCTAAAACTGGGCTCACAGGAGAGGTTGATATCATAGAAACTGAGGGTGTCAGTCCTCTTGTACTTAAGTCGGCATTGTGAATTTTTAATTTAATTCCGATGCAATTTCTGTGTTATCTCGTCAATAAGAACGTCCAAGGGATACAGTAAACCTGAAGTGGAGCAACGGATTCTAAAACTGGACTCACAGGAGAGGTTCAAATCATAGAAAGAGAGAGTGTCAGTCCTCTTTTACTTAAGTCGGAATTGTGCCTCTTTAATTTAATTCCGATGCAATTTCTGTGTGTCATCGTCAATAAGAAGGTCAAAGGGAGACAGTAAACCTGAAGTGCAGCATCGGAATCTAAAACTGGACTCACAGGAGAGGTTCAAATCATACAAAGTTAGAGTGTCAGTCCACTTTTACTTAAGTCGACATTGTGCTTTTGTTCTAAATTCGGATTCAATTTCTGTGTTTCATCGTCAATAAGAAGGTGCAAGGTATACAGTAAACCTGAAGTGAAGCATCGGAATCTAAAACTGGACTCACATCAGAGGTTCAAATCATAGAAAGTGAGAGTGTCAGTCCTCTTGTACTTAAGTCGGCATTGTGCGTTTTGTATTAAATTCCGATGCCATTTCTGTGTTTCATCGTCAATAGGAAGGTGCAAGGTATACAGTAAACCTGAAGTGAAGCATCGGAATCTAAAACTGGACTCACATCAGAGGTTCAAATCAGAGAAAGTGAGAGTGTCAGTCCTCTTGTACTTAAGTCGGCATTGTGCCATTTGTATTAAATTCGGATGCAATTTCTGTGTTTCATCGTCAATAAGAAGGTCCAAGGGATACAGTTAACCTGAAGTGAAGCGTCGGAACCTACAACTGGACTCACAGGAGAGGTTCATATCATAGAAAGTTAGAATGTCTGTCCACTTGTACTTATGTCGGCATTGTGCCTTTTGTTCTAAATTCGGATGCAATTTCTGTGTTTCATCGTCAATAAGACGGTCCAAGGGACACAGTAAACCTTAAGTGAAACCTCGGGATCTACAACTGGACTCACAGGAGAGGTTCAAACCATAGAAAGTTAGAGTGTCAGTCCACTTTTACTTAAGTCGACATTGTGCTTTTGTATTACATTTCGATGCAATTTCTGTGTTTCATCGTCAATAAGATGGTGCAAGGTACACAGTAAACCTGAAGCGAAGCATCGGAATCTAAAACTGCACTCACAGGAGAGGTTCAAACCAAAGAAAGTGAGAGTGTCAGTCCTCTTGTACTTAAGTCGGCATTGTGCCATTTGTATTAAATTCGGATGCAATTTCTGTGTTTCATCGTCAATAAGAAGGTGCAAGGTACACAGTAAACCTGAAGTGAAGCATCGGAATCTAAAACTGCACTCACAGGAGAGGTTCAAACCAAAGAAAGTGAGAGTGTCAGTCCTCTTGTACTTAAGTCGGCATTGTGCCATTTGTATTAAATTCGGATGCAATTTCTGTGTTTCATCGTCAATAAGAAGGTCCAGGGGATACAGTAAACCTGAAGTGAAGCATCGGAATTTAAAACTGGACTCACAGGAGAGGTTCAAATCGTAGAGAGTTAGAGTGTCACTCCTCTGGTACTTAAGTCGGCATTGTAAATTTTGTATTAAATTCGGATGCAATATCTGTGTTTCATCGTCAATAAGAAGGTGCAATGTATACAGTAGACCTGAAGTGAAGCATCGGAATCTAAAACTGGACTTACAGGAGAGGTTCATATCATAGAAAGGTAGAGTGTCATTCCTCTTGTACTTCAGTCGCATTGTGCCTTTTGAATTTAATTCCGATGCAATTTCTTTGTTTCATCGTCAATAAGATGGTGCAAGGTATACAGTAAATCTGAAGTGAAGCATCGGAATCTAAAACTGGACTCACAGGAGAGGTTCAAATCAAAGAAAGTGAGAGTGTCAGTCCTCTTGTACTTAAGTCGGTATTGTGCCATTTGTATTAAATTCGGATGCAATTTCTTTGTTTCATCGTCAATAAGAAGGTCCAAGGGATACAGTTAACCTGAAGTGAAACATCGGAACCTAAAACTGGACTCACAGGAGAGGTTCATATCATAGAAAGTTAGAATGTCAGTCCACTTGTACATATGTCGGCATTGTGCCTTTTGTTCTAAATTTGGATGCAATTTCTGTATTTCATCGTCAATAAGAAGGTCCAAGGGGTACAGTATACCTGAAGTGAAGCATCGGAATCTAAAACTGGACTCACAGGAAAGATTCAAATCATAGATAGTTTGAGTGTCAGTCCTCTTGTACTTAAGTCAATATTGTGCCTCTTGTATTAAATTCGGATGCAAATTCTGTGTTTCATCGTCTATAAGAAGGTCCAAGGGACACAGTAAACCTTAAGTGAAACATCGGGATCTACAACTGGACTCACAGGAGAGGTTCGAATCATAGAAAGTTAGAGTGTCAGTCCACTTTTACTTAAGTCGACATTGTGCCTTTTGTATTAAATTTCGATGCAATTTCTGTGTTTCATCGTCAATAAGAGGGTCCAAGGGATACAGTAAACCTGAAATGAAACATCAGAATCTAAATCTGGACTCACAGGAGACGTTCAAATCATAGAAAGTTAGAGTGTCACTCCTCTTGTACTTGAGTCGGTATTGTGCCTTTTGTATTGAATTCGGATGCAATTTCGGTGTTTAATCGTCAATAACAAGGTCCAAGGGATATAGTAAACCTGAAGTGAAGCATCGGAATCTAAAACTGGACTCACAGGAGAAGTTCAAATCATAGAAAGTTAGAGTGTGAGTCCTCTTGTACTTAAGTCGGCATTGTGCCTTTTGTATTAAATTCGGATGCAATTTCTGTGTTTCACCGTCAATAAGAAAGTCCAAGGCATACAGTAACCCTGAAGTGAAGCATCGGAATCTAAAACTGGACTCACAGGAGAGGTTCAAATCATAGAGAGTTAGAGTGTCACTCCTCTTGTACTTAAGTCGGAATTGTAAATTTTGTATTAAATTCGGATGCAATATCTGTGTTTCATCGTCAATAAGAAGGTGCAATGTATACAGTAGACCTGAAGTGAAGCATCGGAATCTAAAACTGGACTCACAGGAGAGGTTCAAATCATAGAAAGGTAGAGTTTCATTCCTCTTATACTTAAGTCGCATTGTGCCTTTTGAATTTAATTCCGATCCAATTTCTTCGTTTCATCGTCAATAAGAAGGTGCAAGGTATACAGTAAACCCGAAGTGAAGCATCGGAATCTAAAACTGGACTCACAAGAGAGGTTCAAATCAGAGAACTTGAGAATGTCAGTCCTCTTGTACTTAAGTCGGAATTGTGCCTTTTTAATTTAATTCCGATGCAATTTCTGTGTGTCATCGTCAATAAGAAGGTCAAAGGGAGACAGTAAACCTGAAGTGCAGCATCGGAATCTAAAACTGGACTCACAGGAGAGGTTCAAATCATACAAAGTTAGAGTGTCAGTCCTCTTTTACTTAAGTCAGCATTGTGCCTTTTGTATTAAATTCCGATTCAATTTCTGTGTTTCATCGTCAATAAGAAGGTGCAAGGTATACAGTAAACCTGAAGTGAAGCATCGGAATCTAAAACTGGACTCACATCAGAGGTTCAAATCATAGAAAGTGAGAGTGTCAGTCCTCTTGTACTTAAGTCGGCATTGAGCCATTTGTATTAAATTCGGATGCAATTTCTGTGTTTCATCGTCAATAAGAAGGTCCAAGGGATACAGTTAACCTGAAGTGAAGCATCGGAACCTAAAACTGGACTCACAGGAGAGGTTCATATCATAGAAAGTTAGAATGTCAGTCCACTTGTACTTATGTCGGCATTGCGCCTTTTGTTCTAAATTAGGATGCAATTTCTGTGTTTCATCGTCAATGAGAAGGTCCAAGGGATACAGTATACCTGAAGTGAAGCATCGGAATCTAAAACTGGACTCGCAGGAAAGATTCTAATCATAGATAGTTAGAGTGTCAGTCCTCCTGTACTTAAGTCAATATTGTGCCTCTTGTATTAAATTCGGATGCAATTTCAGTGTTTCACCGTCTATAAGAAGGTCCAAGGGACACAGTAAACCTTAAGTGAAACATCGGGATCTACAACTGGACTCACAGGAGAGGTTCAAATCATAGAAAGTTAGAGTGTCAGTCCACTTTTACTTATGTCGACATTGTGCCTTTTGTATTAAATTTCGATGCAATTTCTGTGTTTCATCGTCAATACGAAGGTGCAAGGTACACAGTAAACCTGAAGTGAAGCATCGGAATCTAACACTGGGCTCACAGGAGAGGTTGATATCATAGAAACTGAGGGTGTCAGTCCTCTTGTACTTAAGTCGGCATTGTGAATTTTTAATTTAATTCCGATGCAATTTCTGTGTTATCTCGTCAATAAGAACGTCCAAGGGATACAGTAAACCTGAAGTGGAGCAACGGATTCTAAAACTGGACTCACAGGAGAGGTTCAAATCATAGAAAGAGAGAGTGTCAGTCCTCTTTTACTTAAGTCGGAATTGTGCCTCTTTAATTTAATTCCGATGCAATTTCTGTGTGTCATCGTCAATAAGAAGGTCAAAGGGAGACAGTAAACCTGAAGTGCAGCATCGGAATCTAAAACTGGACTCACAGGAGAGGTTCAAATCATACAAAGTTAGAGTGTCAGTCCACTTTTACTTAAGTCGACATTGTGCTTTTGTTCTAAATTCGGATTCAATTTCTGTGTTTCATCGTCAATAAGAAGGTGCAAGGTATACAGTAAACCTGAAGTGAAGCATCGGAATCTAAAACTGGACTCACATCAGAGGTTCAAATCATAGAAAGTGAGAGTGTCAGTCCTCTTGTACTTAAGTCGGCATTGTGCGTTTTGTATTAAATTCCGATGCCATTTCTGTGTTTCATCGTCAATAGGAAGGTGCAAGGTATACAGTAAACCTGAAGTGAAGCATCGGAATCTAAAACTGGACTCACATCAGAGGTTCAAATCAGAGAAAGTGAGAGTGTCAGTCCTCTTGTACTTAAGTCGGCATTGTGCCATTTGTATTAAATTCGGATGCAATTTCTGTGTTTCATCGTCAATAAGAAGGTCCAAGGGATACAGTTAACCTGAAGTGAAGCGTCGGAACCTACAACTGGACTCACAGGAGAGGTTCATATCATAGAAAGTTAGAATGTCTGTCCACTTGTACTTATGTCGGCATTGTGCCTTTTGTTCTAAATTCGGATGCAATTTCTGTGTTTCATCGTCAATAAGACGGTCCAAGGGACACAGTAAACCTTAAGTGAAACCTCGGGATCTACAACTGGACTCACAGGAGAGGTTCAAATCATAGAAAGTTAGAGTGTCAGTCCACTTTTACTTAAGTCGACATTGTGCTTTTGTATTACATTTCGATGCAATTTCTGTGTTTCATCGTCAATAAGATGGTGCAAGGTACACAGTAAACCTGAAGTGAAGCATCGGAATCTAAAACTGCACTCACAGGAGAGGTTCAAACCAAAGAAAGTGAGAGTGTCAGTCCTCTTGTACTTAAGTCGGCATTGTGCCATTTGTATTAAATTCGGATGCAATTTCTGTGTTTCATCGTCAATAAGAAGGTGCAAGGTACACAGTAAACCTGAAGTGAAGCATCGGAATCTAAAACTGCACTCACAGGAGAGGTTCAAACCAAAGAAAGTGAGAGTGTCAGTCCTCTTGTACTTAAGTCGGCATTGTGCCATTTGTATTAAATTCGGATGCAATTTCTGTGTTTCATCGTCAATAAGAAGGTCCAGGGGATACAGTAAACCTGAAGTGAAGCATCGGAATTTAAAACTGGACTCACAGGAGAGGTTCAAATCGTAGAGAGTTAGAGTGTCACTCCTCTGGTACTTAAGTCGGCATTGTAAATTTTGTATTAAATTCGGATGCAATATCTGTGTTTCATCGTCAATAAGAAGGTGCAATGTATACAGTAGACCAGAAGTGAAGCATCGGAATCTAAAACTGGACTCACAGGAGAGGTTAAATCATAGAAAGGTAGAGTGTCATTCCTCTTGTACTTAAGTCGCATTGTGCCTTTTGAATTTAATTCCGATGCAATTTCTTTGTTTCATCGTCAATAAGATGGTGCAAGGTATACAGTAAACCTGAAGTGAAGCATCGGAATCTAAAACTGGACTCACAGGAGAGGTTCGAATCATGGAAAGTGAGAGTGTCAGTCCTCTTTTACTTAAGTCGGCATTGTGCCTTTTGTATTAAATTCCGATGCAATTTCAGTGTCTCATCGTCAATAAGAAGGTGCAAGGTACACAGTAAACCTGAAGTGAAGCATCGGAATCTAAAACTGCACTCACAGGAGAGGCTCAAACCAAAGAAAGTGAGAGTGTCAGTCCACTTGTACATATGTCGGCATTGTGCCTTTTGTTCTAAATTTGGATGCAATTTCTGTGTTTCATCGTCAATAAGAAGGTCCAAGGGATACAGTATACCTGAAGTGAAGCATCGGAATCTAAAACTGGACTCACAGGAAAGATTCAAATCATAGATAGTTAGAGTGTCAGTCCTCTTGTACTTAAGTCAATATTGTGCCTCTTGTATTAAATTCGGATGCAATATCTGTGTTTCATCGTCTATAAGAAGGTCCAAGGGACACAGTAAACCTTAAGTGAAACATCGGGATCTACAACTGGACTCACAGGAGAGGTTCAAATCATAGAAAGTTAGAGTGTCAGTCCACTTTTACTTAAGTCGACATTGTGCCTTTTGTATTAAATTCCGATGCAATTTCTGTGTTTCATCGTCAATAAGACGGTGCAAGGTATACAGTAAACCTGAAGTGAAGCATCGGAATCTAAAACTGGACTCACATCAGAGGTTCAAATCATAGAAAGTGAGAGTGTCAGTCCTCTTGTACTTAAGTCGGCATTGTGCCGTTTGTATTAATTTCGGACGCAATTTCTGTGTTTCTTCGTCAATAAGAAGGTCCAAGGGATACAGTAAACGTGAAGTGAAACATCAGAATCTAAATCTGGACTCACAGGAGAGGTTCAAATAATAGATAGTTAGAGTGTCACTCCTCTTGTACTTGAGTCGGTATTGTGCCTTTTGTATTGAATTCGGATGCAATTTCGGTGTTTCATCGTCAATAACAAGGTCCAAGGGATATAGTAAACCTGAAGTGAAACATCGGAATCTAAAACTGGACTCACAGGAGAAGTTCAAATCATAGAAAGTTAGAGTGTCAGTCCTCTTGTACTTAAGTCGGCATTGTGCCTTTTGTATTAAATTCGGATGCAATTTCTGTGTTTCACCGTCAATAAGAAAGTCCAAGGGATACAGTAAACCTGAAGTGAAGCATCGGAGTCTAAAACTGGACTCACAGGAGAGGTTCAAATCATAGAGAGTTAGAGGGTCACTCCTCTTGTACTTAAGTCGATATCGCAAATTTTGTATTATATTCGGATGCAATATCTGTGTTTCATCGTCAATAAGAAGGTGCAATGTATACAGTAGACCTGAAGTGAAGCATCGGAATCTAAAACTGGACTCACAGGAGAGGTTCGAATCATGGAAAGTGAGAGTGTAAGTCTTCTTTTACTTAAGTCGGCATTGTGCCATTTTTATTAAATTCGGATGCAATTTCTGTGTTTCATCGTCAATAAGAAGGTCGAAGGGAGACAGTAAACATGAAGTGAAGCATCGGAATCTGAAACTGGACTCACAGGAGAGGTTCAAATCATAGAAAGTTAGAATGTCAGTCCTCTTGTACTTAATTCGGCATTGTGCGTTTTGTATTAAATTCGGATGCAATTCCTGTGTTTCATCGTCAATAAGGAGGTGCAAGGTATACAGTAAACCTGAAGTGAAGCATCGGAATCTAAAACTGGACTCACAGGAGTAGTTCAAATCATAGAAAGTGAGAGTCTCAGTCCTCTTGTACTTAAGTCGACATCGTGCCATTTGTATTAAATGGGGATGCAATTTCTGTGTTTCATCTTCAATAAGAAGGTCCAAGCTATTCAGTAAACCTGATGTGAAGCATCGAAATCCTAAACTGGACTCACAGGAGAGGTTCAAATCATAGAAAGTTAGAGTGTCACTGCTATTGTACTTAAGTCAGTATTGTGCGTTTTGTATTAAATTCGGATGCAATTCCTGTGTTTCATCGTCAATAAGGAGGTGCAAGGTATACAGTAAACCTGAAGTGAAGCATCGGAATCTAAAACTGGACTCACAGGAAAGGTACAAATCATAGAAAGTTAGAGTGTCAGTCCACTTTTACTTAAGTCGACATTAAGCCCTTTGTATTAAATTCCGATGCAATTTCTGTGTTTCATCGTCAATACCAAGGTGCAAGGTACACAGTAAACCTGAAGTGAAGCATCGGAATCTAAAACTGGACTCAAAGGAGAGGTTCAAATCAAAGAAACTGAGAGTGTCAGTCCTCTTGTATTGAAGTCGGCATTGTGCCATTTATATTAAATTCGGATGCAATATCTGTGTTTCATCGTCAATATGAAGGTCCAATGGATACAGTAAACCTAAAGTGAAGCATCGGAATCTAAAACTGGACTCACAAGAGAGATTCAAATCATAGAAGGTTAGAGTGTTACTCCTCTTGTACTTAAGTCGGTTTTGTGCCTTTTGTATTAAATTTGGATGCAATTTCTGTGTTTCATCGTAAATAAGAAGGTCCAAGGGATACAGTAAACCTTAAGGGAAGCATCGGAATCTAAAACTGGACTCACAGGAGAGGTTCAAATCATAGAATGTTAGAGTGTTAGTCCTCTTTTACTTAAGTCGGCATTGTGCCTTTTGTATTAAATTCAGGTGAATTTTCTGTGTTTAATCGTCAATAGAAGGTCCAAGGGATACAGTAAACCTGAAGTGAAGCATCGGAATCTAAAACTTGACTCACAGGAGAGGTTCAAATCATAGAAAGTTAGAGTGTCTGTCCTCTTTTACTTAAGTCGGCATTGTGCCTTATGTATTAAATTCCGATGCAATTTCAGTGTCTCATCGCCTATAAGAAGGTGCAAGGTATACAGTAAACCTGACGAGAAGCATCGGAATCTAAAACTGGACGCACAGGAGAGATTCAAATCAAAGAAAGTGAGAGTGTCGGTCCTCTTGTACTTAAGTCGGCATTGTGCGTTTTGAATTTAATTCCGATGCAATTTCTGTGTTTCATCGTCAATAAGAAGGTGCAAGGTATACAGTAAACCTTAAGTGAAGCATCGGAATCTAAAACTGGACTCACAGGAGAGGTTCAAATCATAGAAAGTGAGAGTGTCAGTCCTCTTGTACTTACGTCGACATTGTGCCTATTGTATTAAATTCCGATGCAATTTCTGTGTTTCATCGTCAATAAGAAGGTCCAAGGGATACAGTAAACCTGAAGTGAAGCATCGGAATCTAAAACTGGACTCACAGGAGAGGTTCAAATCATAGAAAGTGAGAGTGTCAGTCCTCTTGTACTTAAGTCGGCATTGTGCCATTGGTATTAAATTCGGATGCAATTTCTGTGTTTCATCGTCAATAAGAAGGTCCAAGGGATACAGTAAACCTGAAGTGAAGCATCGGAATCCAAAACTGGACACACAGGAGAGGTTCAAAACATAGAAAGTTAGAGTGTCACTCCTCTTGTACTTGTCGGTATTGTGCCTTTTGTATTAAATTCGGATGCAATTTCTGTGTTTCATCGTCAATACGAAAGGTCCATGGGATACATTAAACCTTAAGGGAAGCATCGGAATCTAAGCCTGGACTCACAGGAGAGGTTCAAATCATAGAATGTTATATTGTTAGTCCTCTTTTACTTAAGTCGGCATTGTGCTTTTTGTATTAAATTCGGTTGCAATTTCTGTGTTTCATCGTCAATAAGAAGGTCCGAGGGATATAGTAAACCTGAAGGGAAGCATCAGAATCTAAAACTGGACTCACAGGAGAGATTCAAATCATAGAAAGTTAGAGTGTTACTCCTCATGTACTTAAGTCGGTATTGTGCCTTTTGTATTAAATTCGGATGCAATTCCTGTGTTTCTCGTCAATAAGAAGGTCCAAGGGATACAGCAAACCTTAAGGGAAACATTGGAATCTAAGACTGGACTCACAGGAGAGGTTCAAATCATAGAATGTTAGAGTGTTAGTCCTCTTTTACTTAAGTCGGCATTGTGCCTTTTGTATTAAATTCGGATGAATTTTCTGTGTTTAATCGTCAATAAGAAGGTCCAAGGGATACAGTATACCTGAAGTGAAGCATCGGAATCTAAAACTGGACTCACAGGAAAGATTCAAATCATAGATAGTTAGAGTGTCAGTCCTCTTGTACTTAAGTCAATATTGTGCCTCTTGTATTAAATTCGGATGCAATATCTGTGTTTCATCGTCTATAAGAAGGTCCAAGGGACACAGTAAACCTTAAGTGAAACATCGGGATCTACAACTGGAGTCACAGGAGAGGTTCAAATCATAGAAAGTTAGAGTGTCAGTCCACTTTTACTTAAGTCGACATTGTGCCTTTTGTATTAAATTCCGATGCAATTTCTGTGTTTCATCGTCAATAAGAAGGTGCAAGGTATACAGTAAACCTGAAGTGAAGCATCGGAATCTAAAACTGGACTCACTTCAGAGGTTCAAATCATAGAAAGTGAGAGTGTCAGTCCTCTTGTACTTAAGTCGGCATTGTGCCGTTTGTATTAATTTCGGACGCAATTTCTGTGTTTCTTCGTCAATAAGAAGGTCCAAGGGATACAGTAAACGTGAAGTGAAACATCAGAATCTAAATCTGGACTCACAGGAGA